>NC_088333.1:30012500-30195000 GCF_036884655.1 Musa acuminata AAA Group | reverse complement strand
GGTGAATTAGTGCAGCGGAAAACCTTCTACGAAAAATAAAAACTGCGTTCGTTCGTTAAAAGTGATTTTGGTAAGAAAGCCGATTCGTAAATCACTTTAACTTTTGTTTAAGCGAGATGCAGCAAAGATATGAATGCAGTTTGCAGTTATGATTCTAATCAAATAGTAGGCGCAAACTGAAATATGATATTCATACGAAAAAATTGATTTACATCTAAATGCTGATTCGTAAATCACTTGATTAAGCAAGATGCAATTTAAGCAAGGATATAAAGGCAGTTTGCAGTTATGATAGAAATCAAAACGTAAACGCAAACAGAAATATGATGATCGTACGATGAAACTGATTTACGTCTAAACGCCGATTCGGAAAGTGCAAAGCTTGAAACCCGATCGTATATGTGCAGAAAGCAGTAAGCTTTAGAGGAGGTTTGCAGTAAAGATAATATACTCAAAGTAAATGCAAACCGAGATTTAGAGTGGTTTGGTCAATCTTGACCTACTCCACTTTTGGCTTCCTCCATCGACGAGGTCACCGATGTCAACTAGAGGCCTTCCTTCAATAGGCGAAGGTCAACCACCCTTTTACAGTTTCACTCCTTTTGACGGGCTTAGGAGACAACCCTTACAGAATTTTCTCTCCTCTCTTTAAAGCTCAGAACTTGGAAGAAAAGAGGGAGAAGAACTTTTGACCTTTACAACAATTTTGAGCTCTAAAAATCACAAAACAAGATCAGGATTTCGGTGTATATGTTGTGCCCTTTCAGTGCTGAATGGGTGGGGTATTTATAGGCCCCAACCCAGTTTGAATTTGGAGCTCAAAACTGTCAATTCCTGGAATTTCGGGATCTGGCGGTTGCACCTCCTGATTGGAGCGGTTGCACCGCCAGGCAGAGCTCGAAGACTGAGCCTCTAGGCGGCACCACCTTTGTCAGGGGCGGTTGCACCTCCTGCCAGAGCTTGAAGACCGAGCTCAAGCGTTGCCACCGCCTGACTGAGGCGGTTGCACCTCCTGCCAGAGCTCAAGCAGTGCCACCTCTTGTTAGGGGAGGTTGCACCGCCCAATCTCGCTCGGAGACTGAGCCTAGGCGGTGCCACCTCTTGGCTGGGGAGGTTGCACCACCCAGTCTCGCTCGGAGACTTAGCCCAGGCAGTGCCACCTCCTGGCTTGGGCGGTTCAACCGCCTGGCAGAAATCAGGGTCCGAATGGGTTGATCCATTCGGCCCAATTTGGGTTTTTCAGGGACCCAATTGCCCCAAGATTAAGTTAATGGGATCACCTCCCATTTCCAACTTAATCATTGTGCTAACTACGATATTTCCTAAGACATTTAATGCAATCTTGCTCCGGTGCGTCAATCGCTTCTTCCGACGAGCTTCCGGCGAACTTTCGTCGATCATCCGATGAACCCTCGGTGATGCTCCTGCAGACTTCTGGCAAACTCCTGGACTTGCGACGATCCACTTGGTGAGTTCTGACGAGCTTCTTTGGCAAGCTCATGGACTTCTCGGATTTGTTCCCGCAGAACCTCCAACGACTGTCCGAACTTCCGTCGAACTCTCGAACTCCCAACGTGACCATTGTCTTGACTCCGGCGCAACTCCTGCTGCATATCTTACTTTCATCGTAGTTAATCCTGCACACTTATCTCAACATATATATTAGATAACAAATGACAATTGACTTCATCATCAAAATCCGAGATTTAACACATTGGTTTGGAAGACTTTTGAAAATCACTTTCAATGATATTTCATCAATCAAAGTCCATAAAAATCAAAAAAATCCTTATACGAGTTTTTTAAATATATGTAATCTGTCCCATTGAACATAGGAGGACGAGTAATAGAGTGACCCTCTAGATTGCCGATAAATGTCATTTAAACTCTCTTAGGTGTTAAACCAACGGAGAGTAATGTGGCTGTGATACCAACTGTTAGGATCATAAATGACACTTAGAGGGGAGGTGAATTAGTGTTATTGGAAACTTTCAATAATTTTAAAAAATTATGTTCGATGAAAACCAATATCAAAAGTGAGCTTGACTTTGAGTAAGTGTAAAATGGAGTGTGCAGCAGAATCAGTAAGCAATAAATGTAAATAGCAAAAGAAAAGAGAACACTGGATTTATAGTGGTTCGGTCGTCTTGACGTACGTCCACTCTCGATTCCTCCTTCGTTGAGGCCACCGGCTTCTACTATCGATTTTTTTTCAACGGGCAAAGATCAACTACCCTCTTACAACTCTTTCTCATTTTCATAAGTTTAGGATAAAACCTTTACAAGTCACTCACTCCTCCCTTAAATAGAAATCTAAACTTAGAATAAGAGGAGGGGAACTCTCAAAGGATTACAATAGTGTTTTCTCACTTATATCATAAGTTTTTATTCAATTTTCATGCTATATTAAGCAGGAAAGTGTAGGATATTTATAGGCCTCAAATAACTTTAAAATTGGAGCAAAAAAATATCTCATCCCAACTTTCCAAGATACTAGTAGTACCACCGCCAATTACTGGGCAGTACCATCGCCAATTATTGGGCAGTACCACCATTTGCTAGATTGATAACTAGCGATACCACTGCCTAGTCTGGCACTAATATTGGGTGGTACCACCACCTAGTCTAGTAGCACCACTGCTTGACAGCCTTGGAGATTAAGCTTTAATGATACCATAGCCCAAGCACTAAGCAATACCACCGCCAGTCTAGGCGATACCACCGCCTAGACAATGTCTAGGAGTCTGTGCTTCTAGTGGTGCCATTGTTAGGATCAGGCTCGGCACTAATAGGGGGGGTGAATTAGTGCAGCGGTAAAATAATGTCGGTTTAAAAAACCTTTCGTCTCGATAAAACTACTTATGTTGAAAACTGATTTCGAAAATATGCTTAGATTGAAAGCATATGGAAAAGTATTGAAGCAGTAAGCTATTGATCTTAATGAGATTTGTAGTAAGGTAATAGCAAGAATAAATGCAAACCAGAGAAGATGGTTGTTTATAGTGGTTCGGTCAATCGTAACCTACATCCACTCCTCTAATTCCTCTTCCGTCGAGGCCACCGGCATCCACTAGAGGCCTTCCTTCAATAGGCGAAGGACAATCACCTTTTACAACTCAATTCTCCTTTTACCGGGTTTAGGAGATAACCCTTACACCCCGCTCACTCCTCTCTCAAACTATTCTAATACTTAAAACTATGAGAGGAGCTCATACAAGATTGCAGTAGCGTTTCTATACTTTTTTCTCTCAATACTTGTGTGTTTTAACCAGGGATGAGGGGGGTATTTATAAACTTCAAGTTGATTCAAACTTGGAGCCTAAATACATCCCATCCCGGGTTCCCCGGGCATGGGCGGTACCACCGCCTACGTTGGGCGGTACCATCGCCCAGTGTCAGTTTGGCTAATACTATCCTGGGCGGTACCACTGCCTGGGAGGCTGTGTTGGGCGGTACCACCGCCTGACACAGTCTCGAAGACTATGCCACGACGGTGAGTCTTCTTAGGGTACTGTTTGGGCCTCTTATTAGCCCAACATAGTTCTTACATGGGCCTAGCTAGACCCTAATTGGGTTGGCCCAAATCCAATCCCAATTACATGCTAACTACGATTCCTAAGACATATTCTAAGCTAAACAAATCCCTATGTCAATTCTTCCGGCGATCTTCCGACGAACCTCCGACGAACTCTCGGCAATGTTTTGGTGGACTCCCGGCATGCTCCTGGACTTCACGATGATCTTCTTGGTGAGTTCCGACGAGCTTCTCTGGCAAGCTTCGTGACTTCTTGGCTGGTTCCTGTAGAACTTCCGACGAACGTCCGGACTTCCGACGAACTCCCAACGTGATCTCGATCTTGACTTCGGAACTTCATTTTGCTTCATGTCTTGCTATCGTAGTAAATCCTGCACATGTAAAACATACTTCTATATAGACAATTAATACTAAGCATTAATCAAGTTGTCCGATATGTCATTGGTCCCTCGACGCTTCGTCTGATTCTTCGAAGCATCGTCCTCTCCTGCGGCCTATTGCCCAATCGATCAATTGACTCCGCAACTCTGATATCCTTGGCGCAATGTCTGCTCTTCTTGGCCCGATGCCTGAATCCATGGCCCGAAGCCTTTTGTCAATACATCGATCGATCCACCGGCCCGACGTCCAATCTTTTGACATGTTCCTTTGGCCCAACATGATTTTTCTTGCTTTAATTGTCTCATCCTGATCGAAGCATCCTGCGTCATTCAAAATGTAGATTAAAACATAAACATATATTGATTAGTTTCATCATCAAAATCTGAGATTCAACAGCCACCACTAAACCATGCTACATGCCACTGAATGAGCCAAACAACGAGCCTAATTCAACCCTAAATCAGGCCCAATTGGCTCCTAATTGAGTTAGTAGGATTACTCCTAAAACTAACTCAAATTAAGATCTAACTATGATAATTAAAACTTAAACAATTACAAAACAAGAAGCTAAGTTATCCGGCACATCATTTGTTCATCCAAATTCCTAATGAACTTCCGGCACATCGTCCGAACCTTCGGCGTATCGCCCAATCCATCGATATGTTGACTCTCGTAACATCCGATCTTAGCACAATGTCCTATTCTTTCGACTCGATGCTCATTTTCTAACTCTAGCCCAACGTCTGATTTTTCTTACTTCAATTGTTTTATTTTTGTTATGATCGTGATCCTGTATCACTTTTCTCAAAACATGGATTCAATCATAAACTCAACAATTGATTTCTTCATCAAAATCCAAGATTCAACAGTATTAGTTTAGAAGCTCAAATATCAAAAAAATATTTTGTGAATCAAAGATATTTTGATGAAATTAACTTGGAGAAATTAAAAAATTATAAACATTGCATGGATCAAACATATTACAAATTGTTCAGGTTCTAAATAAATCGAACAATATTGAAAAACTCTATAAATTAAAAAAAGGGTGGCAAAAATTAATCTCAATACAATGCATGCTTTTCTAAAAATTACAAAGTATTTGGACCAATCGTCGTATATATATGATACACTGTTCTTTGGTTTGACCTTAAAAAATATTGTATTGGATATCAAGGCTTCAAATTTTTTGACCAAATTTCTATCATAGGTTTTTCATCTACTTAAAAGTTCAAATGTGAAAAAAATATTACATCATGTTTTGGTGGAAATGAAAAAAAAAATAGAGAAAATAGAAAATTATAAACTATTTAGATTCTGAATAAATCAAAATTATTAATAATTATATAAAATAAAAAATTAGAGATGTAATTTATTAAAAAATATAATATAATTTACTATTATATTATCGATAATAAATGTTGATTTTGTGGCATATTTTGAGGTCATTTATTGATTGTGGCATTTTATCTCAGGATTTAGCGTGATTAACTCAATTATCGAGCTGCTAAAGATCTTTATGATAATATTATAGTACTTATTTTTTTTAAGAATAATAAATACTCTAACTATTATATATCTATCAAGATAAAGTTGGTCAAAGAAAATTTCAGAAATAACTATTGTTGATTGAGAACTTGATATTGTTTCAATTCATTAATGCCTTAAGATATGGTTGGACATTATAATTGATATTTTTGCTTATGTAACTAAAATTATTTATTATTCTTTTATATATATTTGTAAATGTATATGCTATAGTTAAATATGACAATAGGATTGTCTGATAAGATTACAACAATAATTATGGTAGGTTAAAAAAGTAAGATATTAATCACCTACAATCATTATAGGTCATATTAATAGTCAGTTTTAATATATCATTATTGTATTTTTGGACTTATTGATTTTTTCTAAATTCGCATATGTATAAAATATTTTAAAAAATTTTAAAATCCATTGAGCAAAGTTATTTCAAACAAACTTATTGTATTTATTATTGTGATACACGAGCCAATTATATTTAATTTGACTAAAATATCTCATTGAGTAGACCTAATTTTTTACTTTGACTTGGTTTGATTAATGACTAAACAATCGAATTATAAATTAATATTTTAATTTTCTTGCCAAGAGCTGGAAATCATTAAATTAATTTAAAGACTTGTTGATTCCTTTTATAGTGATAATTTATTATCATTATTCTGATAAATTAGGTCTTGACCAATAAATTAGTCAAGACCTAATTTATTTATAAAGGAAAAGGATAGGTTTGTTATATAAGTTTCCTTGTACTGTGAAAAAACCCTAAATATTTTTTAGCTACGGAAATGATGATGTTTGAGGTGGGAGAGAATGATGATGTTGGCACAAAGATGGGACTCTTGGAAACCATGTCTTTGACTAAAACAACTTGGAAGAAAGGTTTTGTTATTTGAAACTCCTTTTGGACCCCCTTGTTGTTTAGTTTTTAACAAGAAGATGATTTGGGTTGGCTGATATATTTAATAGCTTCTGCAGAATTCAATTAGATAGGTAATATAAGGTTACGACAATAAGGCTACTGTGGACGTGGATCACCAGTGCACCGAGTTTTTGTTTCTGCCACTAAAATGTCCAAATTTAATGGTTTCAAATGAGTGGCATTAAATTGCATCGTCAAGGGTCACTAACCATGGAATCATTAATGATGTTGTTGAGTTCATAGTGCACCCTATCTCGTGCATAAAGCAGTACTGGATATCTATAATAGAGTATATAAGGAGGACATTGTGAAAGATATGAATCCAAAACCTGTACATTAGAAAGGAGAGGAGAGGTGTGGAAGGGAAAGATAATGTAAAGTTGGCTACGTTGTTTTTAACTATTAGGATGGAAGCCATGTTAGGGTGGGTAAATCTAAGAATTTTGGTGCTAACCGAAGGTTGTTCGTCCCAGTTATTATTACTCGAGCTTCAACCGAGGATAACCAAAGAATCTCTTTCAATAATAGCGATGATGGCGTAGACAGACTTCAACTTTGGATTTCAGGTAAGTGGCTTGCCAACCTGAATAGATTTTTTTTCTGAAATTATATTTTTATTATTATTTTAAATAGTAAAAAACAAGGATAAGTATGTGTTTTGCTGTTTAGATATGATAATATTTTATATGCTTTGTTTTAAATATGATTCATATTTTTAATGTTGATATCATGATATGCTCGTTATTAAACTGTTGTTCATGTATGATTATTTTATTCATAAATTAATATTTTATTCATAAATTAATTTGTCAAAATGCACACGATTTAAGCAAGTGATAAAAAAAGACACACACACACACACACATAGTAACATTATAGTAAGAATTATAAAAAATATATATTATCAAATGATTTTCCAACATGAGAGCATTACATAGCAATGTCATCAACCACTTATGAAATCTGTATCCATTGAGCCAAGTCAAGTTCGCTGGGCTTCAACATGATTATAGATCCTCAAAAAAACAATGGTATAGTCGATAATTATATAGAGGTAGATTATTTTGGATGATGCACTTCTATTTGCATATATGAATGAGACTCATATATATAATATCGACCATATCATGTTTTACTCAACTATTGGTTAAATTAGTGGATTAATTGGTCAAACCATAAGTTCAATAAATTATTTTAAAAATATGATATAATCATATATTATGTTAAAATAAATATTATAAAATATTTTTTATAATGTAGCCAACAATAATGATAAAAGGAATGACGAGAACGAAAATATTACAGGAGGATATAGCAATAATATTTGATTCGAAGGTACCGACTAATTAATCCAGTAATTTGATTCAAATGTATCGAGAACTAAATATCATTATTATTATTTTATTATTTGACTGTTTGAAGATTCAAGTTGAAATTCCACTTGCCTTTTTTTTTTTTTTTTGTCCCGACGAATCCAGTCCAAATTTTATGGCTACATTTGTTCTCAATATCAAAGCATGTAAGATGTAAATTACATACATACATATATATATATATATATATATATATACATATATATAGTCTTACAAATGGATCATTATCGATTTCTTTTGGACATTATGTGGCTGTCATGTAACAAGTAACCATTTAGTATGCATGCATTTATTTCGCATACGGCATTTGTTTGTTGTCCACATAGACCCACGTGGACCCACACAAGGACCCTTTCACATATGCAACTTAAATGTCTTCCGTGGCATTTATATATATCGAGCATGTAGAATCATTATGCAAATGGTTTATTATTCAACATAATATCTTGTATATTTCAACGCCGCTACTACTTTAAAGTTAAATCTATAGTATCCAATGACGAAGGAATCAAGAGACCATAAAAGATGTCTATATAATAAGATGCAAGTTTGCACTCCAAATCCCAACTATATCATAAAAACTTGGAGATCACATCCAACATTCTATCATCACAGGGACACACTAACTTTATCTATGGGCTTATGATAATGTCAACTATAGATATGCTTCAAATCCATGCAGAAACACTTTAGACATTCTATTATGTCTAACAGTATTGAAAAGCTTCAATTCTCACAATGGCTGTATCCATCGACTCTCAGATCCTGAATCTTCCTGCATATGAGCCCTTCAATCATATTCACAGGCATCGATCATATTTGTGAGGACCAAGACACGAGGATCTGATGGACAGGCCAGATTTGAGAATTGGAGGTTCCAACTTCTCCAGCTTTTCCTAAGAATAGGAGAGGATCCTGACTCCTATCTTGATAGAGGACGGTTCAGACTATGTACTTTGAGAACACAGCTTGATAATTTCTTTGCGCTAGCTATAGAAAGATTTATCTATAACATAATCGTTACGAATTCACATTATACCATAATCATTGTGCAGCAGCCACAAGTTGCCTCATTGGGGTGAGCAACCTTGCAAGTGGAAGAGGAACATGTGCCCTTATCAAGGTCCCGTTCTCCATGAATTCCTTCAATAGATTAGGAAAATGAATTGTGTCAAAATTTGAATACAACATGAAGTAACCGATGAAGAAAATCTCAAAATTTTAAAGGATATATGCTCAATTTGTAACACTTAATTTAATATTATGAGAGAGATTTTCATGTCCAAGTCAAATTTGTAACACTTAATTTGTAATTTGTAACACTTAATTTAAAAGATGTGCGAAGCATTTCATGAGGGGCGACATCAATGTGATGTTATTTCAGTAGGCATACGTTTGTCAATGGTCAAGCATGATACTTACAGTTCTCTCTACCATTCCGACCTGATGTATTGAATTAAGAAGATCCCCTTTGTCATAGGGAATTAAAGCTTCAACTGGTACCAACGAGTCCTGTTAAGATGATCCCAAAGTTAATGGCCTACAATTGACGCAAACCAGAGTAAGTGAATCCTGCAAAGACTAGATCCTTAAGTACAGGCATATTGATACCTTAAGCTTTGCTTGAACTGCACTGGAGAATTGCTCCAACCCATCACCACTAATTGCTGATATGCATATAGCTCCTATTTGCTCTGCTTCAGATTGTAATCTTTCAGGATCATCAGCCTTGTCAATCTGCAGTAGACAGCTCCTCATTACAAAGTTATAGAACATTTTACTCACTACAAAATATTCCATAAAACTGCAACATCAACAAAGTATAAACCCATGTATATGGAAAACATGCCTCAATAGGAAATCATTAACGAAATAGTAGTTCTGAACTTCTGATAGAGAGTTGTCATTGTGCTATAAGATTATCAGTGGGATAATGATGTGACATCCCAACAATCCCTTATCAAGAAATAAGGGAAGCATGAATTTGTTTATATATGACTTGATTGACCTACTAATATGCTGAGCTAATGATTTTTAGTCCATGCGGATAGACCCACTATGCACTAGTTATTGGGTGAATGACTTCTGTTCAAGTAAATATCAAGTCATCAACCTACAAAAATTTGGTGTTAGATCCCAAGCAAACACGAATAGCAACGGATGCAATGTTTAGATACCATTGATTTAGCTCAACACAAACCGAGAAACAATATTGGTATTGGTCTAAAAGATGAAAGATCCAATACGAGGGGAGCTAGATATTGTACCTAGGCCCAAGATTTAAAAATTTGGAACAGCCCATAGCAACCAGTAATTATCAGCCGGTACACAGACCAAGCAATTTCATTCGATACCATACCGATTGTACCACCCAGTATACCATCCCGATTGTTTATATGTACATGGATCCAACCAACACCTCCACCCTTTTAAACTTCTAAACAGCCTTTTTTTTTTTTTTTTTAAACTCCTGATAACAAATAAAATGTACAACTAATTGAATCTAGGTTAGATAGATCCACATGGATCCAACAAAGATCATCACAGATATGATCAAAATTTGTACAGATCCAAACAATTTCCAGGTGGTCCTCAGATCTATTCTAGATTTGCACAATTTCCACCAACATCCTCGTAAAACCTAGCTCAGACCTATCCAAAATCCACATCGATGTAGCCTAGATTTACTTAGACCTAGTCTCAGTTCATGCAGACTAAGCCAAGATCAACATAGTAGGCTAAATTCACACAAATAAGTGAACTTGAACACTTGAGTAGCGAAAATACTGTATATATATATATACACACACACATATACATACATACATATATATATATATATATACATACATATACATACATACATATATATACATATACATACATATACATACATATATATATATACATATACATACATATACACAAGGTTCGCCATACCGATGCGTACCGCCCGGTACGGGCGGTACGTACCGGTCCGAGAGGCGACCGGTACGCGGACCGCCCTCTACCGGGCGGTACACCAAAAAAAGCCTGTACCATTCGGTAACGGTCGATTTCGACCGTTACCGCCCGATACCACTCGGTAACGGTCGAAATCGACCGTTACCACACTGTAGCAGTGATACAGTGCTCCAACGGTCAATTTGACCGTTGGAGCCATTTCTCCTCCTATTTAAACTAATCTTCTCTCCCCTATTTCATTATACACTCTTAAACTCTCTCTCAAACATTTCTTTTCTCTCATAAACTCTATAAAACAACGATTTGTGAATTCAATCAAGGTAAATTTGGGAAGATTAAGAGGAAGAACTTTCTAATCAAGAGGTATGAGTCAAACTGCTCGAGGAACTACCGATACCCAACGGTCACACTCGTCCGCCCAACGTGCAAAGGCAAAGGGGAAGGCAATAGCATCAGTTGCATCATTGGAAAGAATCGAGTCGGGCGACAAGACACCTTCACAATCACATTCTCTTTCTCGTTCGGTCCAGAGACATGACAACAACACGGACAGCAGTGCCTCAACAGATGATGGCGGTGATACCGGGCAGTCGTTGGTCTCATCTGCACAACTTGAGGGTGGTGAATGGACTGAGGAGCAATATTTTACACATGCCACTCAAGATTTAGATCATGGAACTCGACAAGGTACTGGTTAAGTTTATGCGCGGAAGGCAAAGGAGAAGGGGAAGGGGAAGGCAGTGGATGAATATGAACAAATGCGACAGAGCATACATGATATAGACACAGAAAGAGACTCATCGTATTCACAGCCATCGTATTATGAAGAATCATATGGGCAACAACAGTATGGTGATAGTTGGTCATCCTTCTCTGAGCAACAGCATGATACAGAACAACACCAATATATGCCTCAAGAGCTGCCTCGGACAAATATGATTTATGACGATCGATCTACGATCAGTACCACATTGATACATCAATGGCATACGGTGTATCAATACGCTATGTCATGGGATCAATTTCATGATTGGGTCCAACAAACGTATTATATTGATATGTATCGGATCGAGGACCCCGATCCACCACCCGTGGAGGCCCGTCGTTCGTTTTGGTGGTAGAATTAACAATCAGGTATATCTAGATATATGATTATTTAATTCATTTGAATTTTAGAGTTTATATTGTAACAAAATAGTCTAACAATTCAACTGATTTTTCTATAGATATTTCAATCTATAACGAGCTGAAATACGAACCTCGAACAAGACTACCTCAAAGCCCGAAAAATATATGTGATGCTATTTTTACCAAATTTACATTGATTTTGCTAAACTTATACTATTACTATATTTATTTATAACTTGAAAACTCTATCCTAACTTTTTTTTTAATTTTCAGATATTTTCGGAGGGATAAATCGGTGAAATCAGGTGTACCGAGCGGTACACCTCGGTATACCGCTCGGTACGCCGTACCGTACCGTACCGAGCCAGCGTCGAAACGCCGGTACGGTACGGTTCGGCGAACCTTGCATATACATACATATACATATATATATAGACTAAATCTACACAGATCTAGGTACATCTGAATAAAACTGACCAAGATCTTCACAATCTTGGTTGATCTAATCTAAACCACATTTCCACTACTCAATTGTGAATGCTTTGATTGTGTTCCTATATTTGTGTCTTAACAAAGGAACAAAATACTAAACCTGATGTGGCAACACATCCATCACTTCGGACACCACAATAACTAATGGTGCTTTGACTAAAACTACATTGATTATAGTGAAGTAATAACAAGCTTAAAGTTGCATTTGGCCAGTGAATTTCGTAATGTAACCAGATGCATAAAGATCCATCAAGAAATTAGATAGGCTCTCAAGATTGAATTGAATTAATGGAAAGCTTCAAAGCAGAAGCAACAAGCACAGAGGAACTTGGTAGGTGGCATTTAAGTAGTCTATCCATAATGAGAATAAGGGTTGAGGGGTGAAGTGATGATGATCCAAAGTTAGTCGTTGGCATTCATGCATCTATATGCACTATCAAGTGTACAAACAGGGAATATGATAGGGACATGGTTTTGGTCCATCCTAGAACAAACTGAAAATTACGGTGGTAATGATGATGACGGGAAGTGCTATAGCTAGTGATGGACTGCAAATAGCAGAACTGCCAAAACGAGACTATCAACGCAAATTCAGCCCCAAGCAAAGGGCATCGAGATTTTTTCAACTCTTTTGATAGGAAGACAACACCAAATATTACAAATACTGACTCATGACAAATTAAAAAGTGGTTCAACTCCATTTGCATCCCCCTAATGGTACTTGGGATTGGGGTTTTTAATTTCACCCAGTTCAATATTGTTCATCTGGTATTTATTTGTCAGACCGCTATCCTAGAGGTGGTTGCACGCCCTGAAGCATCTACGAGTACTTTTGGTGGACGTATCAGTGTGCGACACATTGTCAGCACAGCCCGACACATGTCCAACGTGTCCAGTCATGTATTTTTTTATTTATTTTCATTTCCATTTGTGGGACACGGCATTGCTCCCTCATGCTTCATCATGTGCGACACTACACTCGCGTGGCCCTCACATGAGGGCCATCTGCTTTGGATTCTGCATAGAGACAAATCATTGTCACTAGGAATGAAATCTAGAGATTGTTACAAGGAAACATATATCAATTATAATTGGAGTCTAAGAAGCATGAACACGATACGGACACAACAATATACCATTTTTTAAAAAATTAGGCTATGGATACAGTCAGGACATGTATTTTTCAATATATATAATATTCAATTAATATGAGTTTTATAATATTTATACTTAAAGTTTTATAAACTCGACAATGTGAACAAATAAATATCATCAAACAGATTGAAACAATTCAGATCATATAAATGAAAATATCCAAAATAAAGATTAAGTAGATAAAATAATATTTAGCAATAACTAAACTCATTCTCTACATCAATATCACCTCCATTCGGTGATTCATCAGCATTATCAATAAAAATATTATTTTTCCAACTTTGGTTCATCCAAGGGTAAATTTTCAACTTCAAGTACTCCAATATCTTCAAATAAATCTTCAAATAAGTATTGTGTTCTCTTGGAAAGAAGATTGAGATTACTATGAATGAATACATAATCTTTTGCACGTTGAGTCATTTTATTCCTTTAAAGAGAATTCATGAAAAAATAGGTACTCTGGTTTCTCTTAAAACATGATAAAGAGGACGGCTACACAAGTAACTTCAAAGTTAATGCTTGAAGGAAAAAAACAGATGAATCAAATACAACCCACCAACTTTTAGGATCCATATGGTAATGATCGTGTAAAGAATCATAATCAGTAAAGACAAGAAAAATTAGCATATTCTTTGTTGGCATGTGTTCTAATCTCAATAGTTAAATAATATCTTTTTAGACATCTTAGTTTTTCTCGAGAAATATTTGGATCTCTCTGTGAGGGTACTCGATTAGGACTTATTTATCACTATAATATCTGAAATTAAAAATAAAAATAAATAATTTCATAAATATACTTAATTATGTAACAAGTATCATTAGAAATCAAAATTAATAGATATTGGGATTCAAAGAATGAACCAAACAATGAAGTGGACTATTATTTTTTGTCTAACGATGAATAAGAATTTGATAAATTATATCATAGAAAGATGAATTCATTTGATTTTTTTCTTCATATGTATATATATGTTTATCACTTTCTCAATCATATCGTTGTATATGTCATGTACTAAATGAACACATGGTTTATCCATGTTATAAAATTTAAGCATATCATAAATAGGTCCTACCAAATATCATCGAGCATATTTTCCTTCATAAATCTTGCTTTATCAATATCATCGTCCCTATAACATGATCACTTGTCATTAATAACAATATATTGAAGTCCATCTTTGATAAGCTTGACCATTTAAGCATAATAATTGTTTACGTAAAAACTGTGTCAGCTATATAGAGTATTGAGTAAGTTCAATAGTACAACCTCATTAAATATGATCAATCTTATAACATGATTCATGATCGAACTTTTTTATCATCGCAACATTACCTACAATATCAAAAATCCATCAATTGTATAATGTGTTAACTGATTCTATTCGATATTCTTTGCTGCACAATTATTTTTCAACGATAAATTGAGAGTATGAACCACACATGGAGTTCAAACAATATTTAAAAATTATGATTCAATAATTTGCTGTGCACCCTTGCAAATTTAAAGTATTATCAGTAATAATCTACATTATGTTTTGATAACTAGCCATATTGATAAGTTATTTCATCAAATTTGAAATAAAATATTCATCCTTCATTTCTCCATTACAATTGGCTGCCTTAATAAACATGGTTCCACCATCAATAAGTTAACTAAGGATCTCCTCTATGAATCGCTTCGTCTATCACATATAATGCTAACTATTTTTTCCTTTTATGTATCTTTAATCAGTCATAATACTAATAAAAGATCTCCTCTTTGTTATTTTTTTCTAAAGGAGAGTGGTTCTCAAAAAATTATAACCATGCGATAAATAACTAAATAAAAGGATATTCACAACACAAGTAAAAGCACTAACATAATACGGATTTCTTGCTAGGTGAAATAGTAAACCAGCATATTAAAATATTTGAACTATCTCAAAATATAATTGATCACGTGATGTTGTATTAAATGCAGCTATAATACCTTTCCCTTTGTTAGTGTCACCTAAGTTTCTTTTCTTTTGATCAAATGTATAACTACTCATACAATCGAAAGAAATAGTAGAAAAGCATAACGGTACTTTTTCCGAAACACTTAGTTGTTGTTTTACCATAACTTAATTTTCTAATTTTTACATATTAGAGATATTCTTTAATGTGTTACCTTTGTGTATATGGCAATCCCTCAACTTTAATAGATGTGCTCTAACACTTGTATAAGAACTGTTTTGAGTTGATGACAAAAGTTACATTATCATGAGATATTCCTACCACCTCTATCATTAAATATAAGAAGAACAAAAGAGCTATTAATAGAACTTAACAAACTTATTTAATTTGTGTTGCATAAAATAAATATTAAAAAGAAAAAAATTTGACTTCTAAAAAATATGATTCCTAAAACAACCTTTTTTAAAATATTTTAAAACATAAATAGAGATTATTTTATAAGCTAATAAATATTTAATATTTAGTCATTTTGCATATTAGTTCAACTCCGCAAAAGCCAAAGTAAGATTATGGCACAACTATGTATTAGGATCTAACAAAGTTAATAGTTTTCTTTCACCTGGTTTCTTTAATTCATTATATTCTTATGTATTTCTCTAAACTTCACAAATCAACTCATGCAATACAAGCACCAAGTCCAAGGATATAGGTTTCAATAGACCATTTCTGTTGTACATAAATACCAAGTGAAATGCTTTAGCCTTCCAACTATGGTACAAACAAAGGTACTTTGATATCCTTGTGATTACAAGAGATGGACACGAAAGGCATTTTACTTTTTCAATAGAAAACAAATAACAATGAAGATGTCACCTGTGCGGTTGTACAAACAGTTCCACATTTGATCAGAAGAAAAAAAATTATGTTACAGTGACAGAGAAAGGTATTGTTGCAAAATTTAATATGATAATACGTGATCAATTACATTTTGAGATTGATAAAATGTTTTATTCTATTGGCTTATCATTTTACCTAGCAAGAAATTCATATTATGTTAGTGTTTTTACTTTTGTTGTAAACAATCCTTTATTTGGTTATTTCTCATCTGGTTATAATTGCTTAAGAATCACTCTCCTTTAGAAAGAAAAAGCAACTGAGAGGTTCTTACGACCAATTAAAAGTACATTAAATGAAAATATTCTAGTATTGTATGTGTCGAATAGAATGATTCACAAAGACCCTTAATTAACTTAATAATGGTGGAGCCATGTTTATGAAGGAAGTCAATTGTACAGGAGAAATCAAGGATAATTATTTTATTTCAAATTTGATAAAAGAACTTATCAATGAGATTGGTCATCAAAATATAATATAAATTATTATTGATAATTTTTCAAATTACATGGGTGTAGGGCATATTATTAAATCATAATTTTTAAAAATTGTTTGGACTCCATGTGTGATTCATCCTCTCAATCTAGCGTTAAAAAATATTTATGCAATAAAAAATATTAAATAGATTGTTAACATATGATGGCTGTTAACATACAATGCATGTTTAACAATTTTGTGCCATTGAAGTTCACACATTTTACACTAACAATTGTTATGCTTAAAAGGTTTAAACTTATCAAAGGTGAACTTCAATATGTTATTATTAACGACAAGTGATCAAGTTACAGGGACAATGATATTAGTAATGCAACATTTGTGGAGGAAAAAATATTTGATGATACTTAGTGGGACAAAATAATTATATTCTTGGTTTCACTGGATCTACTTCTGGTATACTTAGATTTTATGACACGGATAAAACATGTCTTCATTAATATATGACATGTAGGACCATATGATTGAAAAAACTAATATATATATATATATATATATATATATATATATAAAGGAAAACAAATAGACGAATCTTCATCTTTCTATGATGTAATTTATCGAATTCCTATTCACTGTTGGACAAAGAGCAATACTCCACTATATTGTTTGGTTCATTTTTTGAATACTAATATCTACTAGTTTTGGTATTCTAGTGATATTTGTTATATAATTAAATATATTTATAAAATTATTTTTTTTATTTTACATATTATAGTGATGAATGAATCCTAATGGAGTACCCCACATAAAGATTCACAAGTCTCTTGATAAAGACTAAGATGTCTAAAATAATATTATTCAACTGTTGAGAAGAGAACATGTGTCATCAAAGAATAAACTAATTTCTCCAATAGAGTTATACTTTGCTGATTATAATTTTTTACACGATTGTTACCATATAGATTCTAATAGTTGGTGGGTTGTATATGATTCATCTACTCCTTCATTTCAAGCATTAGCTTTGAAGTTACTTGCAACCTTCCTCTTCATCATGTTGCAAAAGAAACTAGAATACCTATTTTTTTCATGCCCTCTTAAAAGAAATAAAATGACTCCTCAATGTAGAGAAGATTTGATATTTACACAATTTTCATCTCGTTTCCATAAGAACTCTACAGTACTTAAAGGGAAGACTAAGATGTGGGATATTGTTAAAGAGAAATTTGATTTATTTGAAGATGTTGAAGTACTTGAATTTGCAAATTTATCCTTAGATGAACCAAAGATGAAAAAAATTATTTTTATTGATGATGCTGATGAATCATCAAATGAAGGTGATAACGATGTAGAGAATGAGTTTAGTGATTATTAAATATTATTTTATATACTCAATCTTTATTTTGGATACTAATATTTAGATGATTTTAATTGTTTCAACTTGTACAATGATATTTATTTTTTCACATTCCTGAGTTTATAAATTTTAAGTATAAATATTATAAAACTCATATTAATCAAATATTATATATATATATTAAAAAATACGTGTGTTCTCGTTATGTCCATGTCTTAATTTTTTTTAAAATGGCATGTCATTGTGTCTGTGTCCGTGCTTCTTAGTTTGCACTTGCAATAACTAAAAGGTAGAAGAGACGGTAAAGAGAAGAGGAGGCAAGGGTACTGCCAGTGGCAGCCACTTACAATGGGCAGAAGAAATCAGGAGCATAAAGAGATTGAGAGTAAAGGTGGAATAAGGAATATTACTAGTGGGTACAAGGATTAAGAACAGGAAATTAAAGAGATTGAGAGGAAAGGTGGAATAAGGAATATTACCTGTTGCTAATGTTACCTCCATCTAGGAGGAAGTGTGATTGAAGGCAGAGAAGGGGATAGGAAGAACCTGTCCATGACATAGTTTTCAATCCCTTCATACAAGATATCTGTTCTATCAGAATTATAGAAAATATAACAAGGATGTGTATTTACATTTTACCACAGGAAAGGACCAATCCCAACCCGATCCTGATCAGATCAGTCTTCTCTTGTTTGGAAAGATGGAAAAGTTTCAAGGTAATCGATTGGATGGTTGTCTAACGAAATGTAGCAACCCAAATGCTGAATTCTTTTTAGACCAACATATATCTTTAAAGTAAGTTCTCTCAACACTTTAAGCTCTGGGAATAAAAGAACAATCCAGTGAACAAGGCATCCTCCAATGCATGGTCTAGGGTCAAAATACCCTTTAATCTGAGAATCACTTATCATGAAGATAGATTTCATCATCACAAATATATATATATATATATATATGTATATATATATATATATATATATATATATATATATATATATATATATATATATATATTAAAATATATATATATATATATATGTATATATATATATATATATATTAAAATATATATATATATATATATATATGGGAATCAGAAGATTAAATGGCTAATCCTCCAATTATGAGCCTAAAATCCGTTGGTAAAATGAATTTCATATGGATATCCAACAGCCAAAAAGCTCCTTAGATGTTAATCTATTCCCAGTAGTGAAAACAGAAAAAAAAAAAAAGTCTACATGAATAAAACTCCCTAGATCAGAACAAATAAGATATATGCATACCTTGTTCCACACAACTAACTTTGGTATTGATGCCACATCCAACTCTGTAAGTACTTTATCAACAGCATCTATCTGTTGATTAGCTAGTGGGTGACTGGAATTTCACATCAGGAAGATAATAATCAATATGTAAACTGCCAGATAGAAGTACAAACAGAATACATAATATTATATTGAATTCATACCTGATGTCCACAACATGCACTAAAAGAGACGACTCAGATATTTCTTCTAGTGTCGCTCTAAATGCAGCTACCTGTGCAAGGACATTTACACAATATTGAAAGAGTCTTTTAAATTTAATGTTCTCAACATGTCATTGAATATCAATAAATTGCAATGTATTAATTATATTGAGTTTTCTTATCACTAGATGGCAGTATCAGATATTCAGATGTCTCTAAGAAGACATCCACGTACTTTGCATAATATATGCACATTAAGCAGTAAAGGATTCGAGTCTTGTAAGTGTCTAGCGTGCATGGTTACACAATAATTATATATGAAAGGAGAATTTTTTTCTAAAAGGCAATATCAAACAAAAAATAATACTGCTGATCGGACAAAGCACTAGGCAATAAGATTGCATTTGGGAACACATTTGCATTTTTAATGTGCATTTAGAGAAAGGGGCTTGGGTGAATGTGTAGTTGTGAAATGATTTGAGTGTTTCGTAAACAATAGATGAAAAGTGTATTTTAAATGTGCATTGACATAAGTGTTGTTTGATAAAATTATATTTCAAAAGTCTATTGAATATTATATGATAATTTTACCCTTCAAACATTTTTAATATTTATTCAAAAATGAATACATATTTTTCATTTAAATTAATAAGTAAATAAATAAATAAAATAAATAAACGTACATAATCTTACAAAATTTTGTACAGCCCATATAATATATATATATAAATGAATGTAAAATAATTTAAAGATAAATAAATAAAATTTCAAACTTGTGAGAAAAGGGGCGATGATAAAAATTGAAAGAATGGATGAGGAAACGCTAAAAAATTATATTAGCATCCCGTAAATGTTGAAATGCTAATACTACCTTAAGGTCACATTAGCATTTGAGCATTTTTAATGCAGCATCCAGGCCAAATATGATTTTAAAAAAAAATACCAAACACCAATTCATATTTAAAATGTGCATTGGGCCCTCAATGCACATTTCAAATTTGTTCCCAAATGCACCCTAAATGTATGGTCTAGTATAAAGACAAAGTAGTGATTTCAAAAGGCACTCGGGCACTCGCCTAGGCGCTTGGGCGAGGCGAGGCCCGAGCGCCTCATTTAATGTCCAAGCAGTGCCCCTAGGCAAGGCGAGGCCCAAGCGCCTCATTTAATGTCCAGGCGACGCGCTTCAATCCAGGCGTCAGGTGCTTCGGGTGATTGCCCGAGTTAAATCAAGTGACTGAACCAATGTTTTAGGTCTAGTTCGGTCTCATTTGCGTTAGTTGATTCAATCAAACCAACTAAAGCACCGATATCAACCTCCCTCACGACTTCCCCAACCCTAACCCTGCTCGTGATTCTACCGCCGACATTTCCTCTCTAATGTCGCTGCCCCTCTCCACTGTCGCTGCTCTCCACTGCCGCTACCACCGTCGCTACTCGGCGCTGCCACTGCTCTCAATCAGCAACTTCGGTCTTAGTCTTCTCACATCGACTGTACTTAGTATACTGCTAACAGTATACTGGTAATAGTATTTTTTATTTATTAGATTATTAATATATTATTTTGATTTTAATACTGCTAATCTTTATTTATTTGAAATTATTATTAGGATTTCAGGATAAATGACAAGTGTACAAAGCAACTCAATAGATTCTCTAATGACAACAAAAAAAGATCCTACATGGAAGTATAATTATCTAAAAGATCTTAAAGATCCTAATGCGGTGACTTGCATCTTCTATGATAAGACTACTAAATGTGATATTTTTCGTGCAAAACAACATCTAGTAGAAAATATTAAGAATGCAACAGTTTGCAAGAAGTGTCCACCTGAGGTAAAAGAAGAGTTGCTAGGTTATATGAATGAAAAGAAGATGCAAAAGAATGAATCTTACAGGAATTTACTAGAAGATAATATTGAATATATCAGGGATAAAGAAGAAGATTATTCTATGAGTGTCAATCCAAGTGAGAAAAAAATACACAACAGAAGTTATAAGTACTAAGAAGGGTAAAAAAGGACCGATAGATCTATATATGTTTCAAGGATCACAGAAGCAATAAGGGCAAGCAGAAGGCTCAAAATTAAGACAAACAAATATAAGTGATGCTTGTGCTAAAGAAATAAGAGGATGAATAATTCAGCACATTGCTAGCTTCTTCTATCAGGATGATCTTCCCCTTAGTACAACTCGTTTAGATAATTTTAAGAAGATGATTGAAGCTATTGGAAGATATAGTGCAAGATTAAAACCTCCAAGTTATTATGAGATGCGAGTTCCATTGTTGAAAAAGAGTTGAATTATACAAATGACTTACTAAAGTGCCATAAAGAATCATGGGCAACACATGATTGCTCTATTATGTCAGATGCTTGGACTAACAGGAGTCGCAGGAGTATAATTAATTTTATGGTTAATTGTTCTTTAGGGATTATGTTTGTGAAGTCAATAGATGCTTCATCTTTTGTAAAATCTAGAGACAAGATATATGATTTGCTTGACAAGTTCGTGGAAGAAATTGGAGAACAAAATGTCGTTCAAGTCATAACCGACAATGGAAGCAACCAGTGATTTAAAAAACGCTAAGCGTCAAAAGGCGCCAAGGTACAAAAATACCCGAGGCGCTAAAATATAAAAATATATAAATTAATTAATAAATATAATTATTTAAATAAAAATATGATATTAAATTAAAAAATCTTACAGAATCACAATATCACATTAACAAAAAAATTTTAAAATTCAAAAAAATAACAATAATTTCAAATAAATAAAACTAGCAATATTAAAATCAAAATAATATATTATTAATCTAATAATTAAAAAAATATTATTACTAGTATACAGTTAACCGTATACTGTTAATATCAAGGTTCGCAATATCGTACCGTACCGGTATTTCGACCTGGGCTCGGTACCAGTACAGTACGGTATATCGAGCGGTACACCCAGGTGTACTGAGTCTGTAGCACTGCTACAGTGCACTCGGACCGGTAACAGTCGGTCCGCGTACCGACAACCTGTCAGACCGGTACGTACCGCCCGTACCGGGCGGTACGGCTCGGTACGGCAGACCCTAGTTAATATACTGTTAATAGTATACTATCGAGTCGATGTGAGTAAAGGAAGAAAGAGTATCAGTAGCGACAATGGCAGTAAGAGTGGGAGCGACGATAGTGGCAAGCAACGACAGCAGCGGTAGTGGCAGCGTCAGCGATAGCGGTAGCGGTGTAAGTAAGACTGAGGCTCCTGACTCAGAGAAGCAGCAGTAGTAGTAGGAGCGGGAGCGGGAGCGGCGATAGTGACAACGACAACAGCGACAGCAACGGCAAGCAGCGACAATGGCAACGATAGTAGAAAGAGGCAGCGGCAGTAGAGAGGAAATGTTAGCGGCAGAATCGCGAGTAGGGTTAGGGTTGGGGAAGTCGCGAGAGGGATGTTGGGAGGTTGATATTGGTGCTTTAGTTGGTTCAATCGAACCAATTGAAGCACCGGAGACCGAACCAAACGTAAAACATTGGTTTTATCGCCTGGTTTAACCCGGGCGCTCACCCGAAGCGCCCGACGCCTGGGCTAGGCGCTCGCCTCGCCTGAGTGCCTAGGCGAGCGCCCGAGCGCCTATTGAAATCGCTGGAAGCAACTATATATTAGCTGGTAATATTCATCTTTTGAATTTTTTAATTTTTCATTACTTTATTTTTAATTAAATGTGTTAAAATCTAAAGTCTTATCATTTTTGTTATCTTTTGTCTTAGGTAAATTACTTGAAATAAAAAGACCACTTATATTGGATTCCATATGTGGCATATTGTATTGATTTAATATTAGAGGATATTGAAATGATCTCTAACATTAAGAAAACTTTAGAAAGGGCAATCTTTGTTGTTGGATTTCTATAATCATGCTGAGGCTTTCAATATAGTGATTGCACAGGCAACAAAGAATTGGTGAGATATGGTGTCACCCGATTTGCTACTTCATTCTTAATATTATACAGAGCGTGCATCGTCAAAAACATAACTTGAGAAATATGTTTACCTCTGAGAAATGGGTGACAAGAAAATGGGCAAAAGAAGCAAAAGGCAAGAGGGTCACTGATATCATCTTAATACCATCCTTTAGAATCATGTAGTTTATCTATTAAAGGTAATGGGCTCTCTTGTTCGAGTCCTTCAATTGGTAGATGATAAAAATAATCCTACAATAGGAGATGTTTATAAGGCTATGGATATAGCAAAGGAGACGATTAAAATATCTTTTAATGAAAATTAAAAAAAAAATAAGATTTTTTACATTAATTGACAAAAGATGAAATTATCAACTTCATCGTCCCTTACATGTAGTAGGATATTATTTGAACCTATAATTCTTTTATAAGATTAAATATGTTGGGTTTGATGCAAAAGTTTTAGATGGATTATATCAGTACGTTGCAAGCCTTGTGGTGCAAGATAAGATTATTTGTGAATTATCTCTATATAAAAATGCCGAAGGTCTTTTTGGAATTCCAATGACAGTTCAATCTAGGACAACTACATCCCTAGGTATTAATAATTTGATATAATTAATTTTAACTATAATATGTTACTATGTTATTGCTAATAATAACATAAATTTTGCAGCTAAATGGTGGAGTTTATTTGGAAATTCCACCCCGAACTTACAACAATTTGCTATCAAAATACTTAATTTGACATGTAGTACTTGGGTTATAAACGAAACTGGAGTGTCTTTGAGCATGTAAGGATCACTAAATATTTTTGTTTCAATTAATTTATTTATTTAGATAAATATATTAATATATTTTTAAATTATATGAAAAGATAGATTCACTCAAAGAGAAGAAATCAGTTGGAACATCAACGATTACACGATCTTGTCTACATAAAGTATTATCAAGCTTTGAAAACTGGTCATGATTTACGAAATAGAATTGATTCAATCTCATTATAAGATATTGATGATTCAAATGAGTGGTTAGTAAGAGAAATGGGTGCCAACTTGCAAGATGCCGAAGACGAGCTTATATTTGAAGACGATAGATTAATATAGGGAAATGTGGCAAGAGCTTCTAGTGTTGGAGAATTATAAACATATACAAGACAGATGATGAAGAGAAAAATGAGTACAACAGCATCAAACTCGACTCCTGCTATTGTTAAAGACATAGAGAATGAAACATATTTTGATGAAAAAGAAAAGAGGAAGAGGACGAACTCAATGAAGATGATTTGTTTGAAAATGACGATAATGTTGATTATGATGAATGGCTTTGATGTAAAATTTTATTGTTTTGAATTTTGAGACTTTTTGTTAATGTGACATTATGACTTTGTACTTTAGAATTTCTTAATTTAATATCATATTTTTATTTAAATAATTATATTTATTAATTATATTATATATTTTTATATTTTAGCGCCTCATTTCGCTTGGGCGAGCACCTAGCGCGTTAGGGGTTTTTAGACCTTGACACCTTTTGACACCTAATGCTTTTTAAATCACTAAGATCAACGATTTAAAAAGGCGCTCGGGCGAGGCGAGGCGAGGCGAGGCCCGAGCACCTCGCTAATCTCCCAAGCGGCGCGCTTCAAATAGGCGTCGCCTGGGCGCTCGCCCGAGCCCAGGCGCTGGGCGCTTCGGGCGAGCGCCTGGGTTAACCAAGGCGACCAAACCAGGATTTTAGGTCTGGTTCGATCCTAATTCGATCTCCGATGGTTAGTTGGTTCAATCGAACCAACTAAAACTGCTATAAGTGACAACCGAACCCTAACCCTCGCCGCTGCCGCTCCCGATCCAGATCCCGCTGCTCGCCGCTGTCGCTGCTCGCAAATGCTGCCGCTGCTGCTCGCAAATGCTACCGCTATCGCCGCTCGCGCCTCCCGCTGCTCGCCGCTCCTGCTCCCGCTCCTTCTCCTGCTCCTACTGTCGTTGCTCGCCGCTATCGCTACTCGCAAACGCTGCAGTTGTCGCCGCTCGTGCCTCCCGCTGCTCGTCGCTCCTGCTCCCGCTGCTCGCCACTGTCGCCGCTCGCCACTGCTGCTTCCTCTTTTCTCAGTCAGCAGGCTCAGCACCCCCTTACACTTCCTTCTTCTCCTTTTGTTAACAGTATACTATATACCAAGGTTTGCCGTACCAGACTGTACCGCCCGGTATGGGCGGTACGTACCGGTCCGACAGGCCAGCGGTATGCGAACCGTTCCGTACCGTACCGACACTGTAGCAATGTACAGTAACACTGTAGCAGTGTACAGTGCTCGGTACACGTGAGTGTACCGCTCGATACACCTGGGTGTACCGAGCGGTATACCGTACCGTACCGGTACCGAGCCCGGGTCGAAACGCCGGTACGGTACGGTACGACGAACCTTGCTATATACTGTTAATATTGTTATGTTTATTTGAAATTACTAATTTTCAATATTGTTAATAGATTTTCTTAATTTAATAGCATATTTTAATTTAAAATTTTAGATAATTATATTTATTAATTATATTATATATTTTTATATTTTAGCGCCTTGCTTCGCTCGAGCGAGCGCCTAGCGCCTCGGGCATTTTTGGACCTTGGCACCTAGCGCTTTTAAATCACTAACTAAGATAAGATCATATTAAGCCTCCTTAAAAATATTCTTTCATAAAAAAATCGTTTTTCTTTTCCTCTTATCGAATTTAACTTACCCTCGATCTTACATATTGGCCAAGGACGTCAATTCTATTTAAACTTTTCCTCCCTCTCCCTCCATGTCATTTACCCTCTCATCAATGAGAACCTGACCAACCCTGACCAATTACTAAGTTTCTGATTCCAAGGCCATATATTTCCTATATTAATCCTATTTTTTAAACATTTTTGGATCCCATGAATTCATATCACAGTTAGACATATCAAATAGGTCATGTGCGGAGAAGTTAGAAAAACAACAAGGACTAAACCTTCGATGCCATAAACTAATTTATGTAGTTGTTACTAAGCTAGCCCCTAAAGGCAATCAAACTTCTCCAAACTTATTAAATCTAAAGTAAATTCAAAGTAGTATTGAGTTATTGACACCAAATCCTTGAGCTACATTTTCTTGGACCAGAATGACTCGAGTTAGTATTTGATGCCGAGGCTACAGCTTTGTTTTTATCTTATGGGATTTAGGCTGCGGTCATGCAGCAACATGAAATTAATACCATCTCTTTATAGGCTCTCCATATCAAAACTAAATGTTGAATGAATGGGAACAAGTTATAGAATCACATACGAGCATTGTAGGTAATTTCTGAATGAAACCCACAGTATCAGTCAAGAGGAACTCGCTTCCATTTTTCATCTGTTCATTTCAAAACATGTACCATTAGAAATTCCCATAAAAAAAGAAAATGCTAGACTGATTTACATTCAATTACCAACATCTGAAACAAAAGAGCAAATATTGTACAATATTAGCAGCAGTAAAGAAACCTATGCAAAAGAATTATAAACTAATGAAATTAAACATATACATGACTAGGGTGAGAGGTAGATTTCTAATATCAAAGGCATGCAATTTTGATATGCTGTGAGCACAATACAATTGGGGAGAATAAAAGAAAAAATCGCTGCCGCTGAAATAGGTCAAAAGTTGGCCTAACCATAGTCTAAAATATCTGGCATCAATGTGGCACAGTTTTTCGGCATGGCTTGGTACAGGACTCCTCATGGTAGCTGAAACTTTTATCATCAGATCCATGACATTCAATATATAGAATAAACTAGATAGCAAGGTTCACCGTACCGTAGCATACCGCTTAGTGTGGATGGTACATATCAATCCAACAGGAGATCGGTACAAGCAATGGATACCGGTCTATCGATATGTCTCATCGTACCATGTGTCAGTATATTAGTACATGACGTACCGATGGCTGGTCAATACACTAGTACAAACCGATAAGATGAACCATGCTAGATAGAATAAATAACATATACAGCTATATATTTCATGTCTCCACATAAACTTGTTATATTAGTTGGATTTATGTAGTAATTAGTAAACGCTCAATTAAATAAGGATCAGAACTTGGACATAGGGACACTAAAAGACAAGACCCTACACCTCAAGTGGCAACCAAGTACCAATACGTATGGGATTTAGAATAAAAATGACTGATACTATAGCCTCAATCAACGATTTGGATAAGGTTAAAACTTAAGACCCAAAATTTCAAACAGTAAGTGGATATTAAGTTCATAGCCATCAGGAACTGCAGGATGTTCTTTACATATTTAAATGTTTTAACTAAACAAAAATGTAGCAGGGGGTATTTAGTTTGGTTTCATTTGCATGAAGCGATCTGAATGCAGGAATGTAATTTACATGCATAAGTATCTATATTAAGCATAAGATAAAGAACAGGTGGGTTTTTTATTTTGATGGTATTTTCGTAAGTATCGGTAAAAACCAGGATTAGACCCTGAATTGTCCCTATAGATTCCTAACACTAACTTGGACAAAATTTTTTGTATGCCAAAGAAAATTTTCCAAGTCAGAAGAGATTCAATATGTGATGTCAACGGGACCTTATAACCTGAAACCCAAACCAAAATCTGACCCAATATGGATACTCATTTTGGATCTATTAACAAAACTTGATGAGCTCTAGATTCTAGTTTGATAACTGATGACAATAACCAACATGCACTTAACCCAAAATGCTAGGTATGGATCAAGAGGATCCATAGGCTTGACAAATTCAAATAAATATCCCAGTGGGTCTGGCCTAATCACATACCTAGTTCATGGCAATCAACGCCTGTAGTTTAGTAGAATGACGATTATCCTAAAGATCCCAGAATCTATTTTTCATCAACCCATAAATCACAAGGATTTACCCAACACAAATTCCAAACAGTGGGCCAGAGCACAGTCAGTTAGCTGGTCAATCAGACCGGTGGCTGTAACTGACACTCCCATTATATTTAGGACTATTTAGTGAAGAAATTTGATCTTTTTTCAAAATTTAAAAGCCTATGCAACAGAAAATCCTTTGAACTATATTATATAATTAGGCATACCTCAATTCCTCTAATAATACGGACAACAAAATGTAAACCCAAAATACAGGATCTAAGGTACTACCTTTGGGTCAACATCTGACATGGAAAACATAAATTTCTTCTTGGACTATAAAATGACTTTTACAGCTCAAATAAATACACGTGGTTCTCAGTTCCATGGTGATCTTATCTGCTTTGGAAAGCAATAGATCTTGAATTTTTTTTACAGAATACATCATATCAAATCATAGTTACTCAAAAGTCTCAAATTCCCCTAGTTTAGATTTTGTTATTGTATTCTTGGGAACAAGTATCACATAGGTACATTGATGAAATTTTCACATATCAGCCACTCATCTCATGCACTAATGACAACTTACCCTTAATGTGAATCCCTTTTCTTTCACTTCTTTAATATTTGAGAAATGCAGGAAGTTCTAGCTCCATGATCTGTGATTTTGCATCTTAGAAAAGTGGTCAAACCAAGGATTGAAATATCGTATCGTACCGGAGTTTCGACATTCGCTCGGTATGGTACGGTACTATATACCGAGCGATATACCGTTCGGTATATATAAATATATATATATAAGTAAAAAAATTTCTTTTATATATATATATATATATATATATATATATATATATATATATATATATATATTATAAATAAAAATAAAAAAGAATTTTTCGGCAACGTGACGTCGCCTTTTCCCATAGGGAGAAAGAGGTGACATCGCCTCGTATTTATATTTTATATATATATATATATATATATATACCGCTCAGTAGTGAACGGTCCGTGTACCGGCCTGCTGACGGACTGGTACATACCGCCCGGTACGGGCGGTATTATTCGAAATTATAATCCTTGGGACAAACCTTCCCTTTTGTGACACATTTTCTTTCTTTTTCTCATTTCAATTTTGTGGTGTGACTATATAACATAGCCAAGATCCATATAGCCAGCCCCAAACAGTTGGGACATCACAGCTTGTTATCGTTGTTGTACTATATAGCATGAGAAAGTATTAGACTGTTTTTGTGTAAATCTTTAATGGCAAAGGTGCAAATGAAAGGTGGTGGTCTGGGGAGTTGATAAACATGCCCTGTGGTGAAGTGGCAGGGAGGTGGGTGGCAGAGAATAAAGCACAGAAGTTGTTAGATTACTGAAGTTAAGGTGGTGGATGCAAAGATGAGGGTAGCAAGACAGAAGACATCAGAACATACATGGTGAAAAGAACTAATGAAATGCCCCCCATATTTGTCTATGTAGCAGAGTCACAAAGAAGTAGGTATCAAATCCTAAGTAAGATTTAACAGCATTAAACAAGATATTTTTAACCGAGGTGTAGGCAAGACATGCAAGGAAAAAACAAGTATGCAATTTACCTTGTAATATGGATCTTATCTAAATGAAATTATGAAAGTGTTATTTCAATTAATTTCATTATTTTCTGTTTTGAAGAGTGGACCTGGACAGGTAGATGACATGTTCTATAGAGAATCCTGCAATGACTACAAAAAACACCTCTTTTTTTTTTTTTTTTTGCTTAAGATGCTTCAAGTAGTAAACATTTGTTCAGTTTTCCTCAACTCTAGCAAACTGCAGCTTCACTCAATTAGAGAAGCATAGTTTGAAGTTTGAACTAACCACTTAAATTGCAAAATGTTACCTGGACCCTTCTGGTAGTTGGATCTAGTGTAGCAAAAAGCTGATCCTCAGCAAGAACATCAGCTCCGGTCAGGCGATTCAAGAGTGTACTTTTCCCAGCATTTGTGTAACCAACCTAAATACTTTTCTTCAATTTACTTCTACAGAAAGTTAAGCATCACCAGTAATCATAGGTTCTTACCAGGGACACAACAGGAACAGGTACTGATAGGCGACGATTACGATATTGCTTCCGATGTTGCCGAACAGACTCTAACTCTTTTCTCAAAGCACTAATCTGCATTGATAAATCTTTACACAAATGAATTAGTAAAGTGTAAAATTAACATCAATCTACAGTATAGTAGGATGCATTGCTCTACCACAACATTTGGTCCTAACCAAGCAAAAGAAGTTATAATAACAAAAAAGAGGACACAATAGGACCTAAATATTTGTGTTCATAACAAGAAAAAAAAATTACTTAAAAATGGGAAGACCTTAGTAGAAATCTAAAAATAATGTTTGTAGATATGGAAAATAGGTATGATATTGTCAACTTAGACAAATGAGGGGGCTTTAAAAGTGAAAAAAGAAAAAAAAGGTTCCATTGGTGTTTTTATCTATAGCAATGATTTTGTGGGGGAAGGAAGGACAGTCAATATTTGCATGCCACTAATAAAAGGCACAGGAAATTCTAAAAAACAATATTTGCATGGCCTTGTAAGCCCCTTCAAGCCATCACATTCACCTTATAGAATCCTATATGCAGCACTGCTTCCATCAATATAACTTGCTTGAACCACATTTATAGTACTCTCTGCAACAAGGAAAAAAATGTAGGTGAGGAAACTCAAAAGCTGACCTGAGTACGCAAGATACGCTTGTCCACTTCAATTTGTTTCTCTCCCATTCCCTTAACCTTGCCACCTGCCTGACGTTCAAGATGAGTCCACATTTTTGTCAACCTGGGAAGCTGGTACTCCATTTGCGCTAAAGCAACCTAAAAATAAGATTTTTATCCCTTAAGTATGATAAAGAAGCCCAAACATTACAAAGGTTGGCTCAAGATTACAAGATATATAGAAGGCATGTGGAACAACAGATTTGAGACTAATGTCAGCAATCCTTAACAGATCACTCATAGCACAGGAAAAGTGGAAATAACAAAGGAAAGGAAGAGTTAGCTTCCAACCTCTGTGCAAAATGGACATCAATAAAAACACATTTTCTAAAATCCTTGCAATTTTTTTACCCTTTAATTAATTGGGGTCTAATCTCTACACAATCATAGGGAATTCTTGTTCATGTTGACATGGGTTTTACAATATTACCCTAGGTTTTTTGTTCCATGTTCATGTGTCGATACGCATGTATGTACCGGACCCATGCCACTCCACTGGACCAATATGGATCCAGGATCTGAGATTCGATTTTTGTGTATGTAATTGTTTTAGGATTGTTCGTACACACACCAAAGATAGAAGACCGAAGATATTTGAATTATAAATGTGAAGGAAAAAAGACAATTAGGATACTTCAGTTTTAGGTTCATGAACAAGTCATTTCACCAAAAAGATATGTCCAGCTGCTGCGAATAATTACCTTACAATAAATACATATATGTTTGTTGAGTCAATGTCCAACAATCCCATTGTTTTATAACTTCTTCTCGATTTTTCTAATCCATATCTTAACTAGTTTCCACAACCTAATCATAAAAGTGTAGCACTTGATTCAATTCTCATTGAGGTTTGGAAGAGTTTAGCATATCACAAGCTATTAAGACCCAAGCATAATAGCTTCACTAAACCAAAATTAAAACTAAGAATTGGAGGAGAAGCTTCAAAATATAGCATTTTATAAGAAAAAAGGATAAACCAAAATTTCCAAGACTATTGAGGACTTAAATTGAAGAGATATGCTTTAACAATCAAAGAGGTGTTAAAATTGCTCTTGATATCCAAGGAATTTAATTATCTATATCATTGCCTGCTATTGTGATAAGGGTGGACCTTGGTACAATGGTAAGGTTACTTCTTTGTGACATGGGAGACCGGGGCTTGAGTCACAGAAATAGTCTTTTTAAATATTTAAAGGTAAGACTGCATATTGACCCTCTCCAGACCCCACATTAATGGGAGTCTTGTGTACTAAGTATGCCCCCTTTTTTTTCCTGCTATTATGATAATTTGCAACTTCTATTCAATAAAACTTCTATTCTGATTGATTATTTGCTTTAGAAGAACTACATGAGAACTAACTATTGCAATCTCTAGGACCGCATCCACATAGATATATACTTTTAGTTTCCTGGCTCAAAATGAGACGAGCAACATGAGAACAAATGTTCCACAGTAAATATGACTAATAAATGCATTTTTGGCAAGGTATGCAATTTCGAATGGTACCGCCTAGTATGGGCAATACGTACCGGTACGCGGACCGCCCGCTACCAGGCGAAACGTTTAAAAGCGCCCCGTATCGGACGATACGGGGTAATATCGGGCGGTAACGGTCGAAATTTTGACCGTTACCGCCCGGCACAACTCGGTAACGATCGATTTCGACCGTTACCGCTCGGTAACAGTCGATTCGCACTGTAACAGTGCTAGAGTGCTCCAACAGTCAAATTGACCGTTGGAGCCCTTTCTCATAGTATTTAAACCCTTCTTCTCCCCTATTTCACTCCATTACATTCTCACACTCTCTTAAACTATCTCAAACTCTTTTTTTCTCACATTTGTGCTCTCCTAAACTCTACAAAATAACGATTTATGACGAATATGATTCATGACGATCAGCACCACATTGATGCATCAATAGCAAACGGTGTATCAATACACTATGTCATGGGATCAATTTCATGATTGGATCCAACAAATATATCATATTGATATGCAGATGTATAGAATCAAGGACCCCGATCCATCACCCGTGAAGACCCGTCATTCATTTTGGTGGTAGAATCAACAATCAGGTATATCTACATATATGATTATTTAATTCATTTGAATTTTAGAGTTTATATTGTAACAAAATAATCTAACAATTCAAATGATTTTTCTGTAGATATTTCAATATTTATATAAGGACAATCCGTAATGGACTGAAATACGAACCTTACACAAGATATACTTCAAAGTCCGAAAAAGATATGTGATACTATTCTTACCTAATTTACATTGATTTTGCTAAACTTATGCAATTATAATATTTATTTCTAACTTAAAAACCCTATCCTAACTTCTTTTTTTTTCATGTATTTTCGGAGGGTTTTACACCTAAATTAGGTGTATCACTCGGTATGCCCTGTCGTACCGCTCGGTACACAGTACCATACCGTACCGAGCCAACCTCGAAATATCGGTACGGTACAGTATTGCATACCTTGATTTTTAGTACATTATTTTGATTCCCATGGGACCCAAAATAACATAATCAAAATGCTGAGTGGATATACTTGCCTGTAAAGCTGCTTCATGAGTTGCAGCCCTTTGGTTGAAGATATCAAGAATGAGAGCAGTTCGATCACATACCCGAACATCCCCACCAAGGGCCTTCTCCAAATTGCGCAGCTGTCTGGAAGTAAAGATTCCAAATGTTACCAGGATTAAAGCTACTATGAACAATAAATGCATTGGAACTACTCTTGTCTACAGAATGATATGAAATAAAAGCACACATGAGAAAGAAAAGAACCAAAAGAAGGCAAAGAAGAACTGCTATTTGAAGATCTGCATTGGAGTGTTTATTTCTTATATTAGTCATGCGCTACACAATCAGTCATACTTGTAAACTTGTCCAAATGCCCCTTTTATATTAAAGAAACGTCATCAGCAAATTTTAATGCTGAACAAAATTTAACCAGGTTAATAGATAGCATCAGACAGCATTGGTCTTTATATTAACCTTTAACTTAGATATACTGGATTGAAAGAAAAAATTAGCACATCGTTTCTAATACCTATAAGTTTCTCTTCCTCTAAAATGGTGAGTTTCAAGACCGATTTACATTCATAAAATTTAACTAGTGGCAAAATATTAAAAACAAAATTGTACCATCAAAACAACTTTAATATATATTTATTTGCACTTCTTAAAGAGGACATTCCAAAATAATTAAATGCCATGAAAAGAACATATTTTCCCATTTGACACATATTCTGCATTCCCTTTACCTATTATAATATTTATTTTAATTAAGAATATCAATTGCAATAAAGAATTTGAATTGTTCCCACTCTGCAAAGCATGTCATCAAAACTGAGGCATAGTGACATTTTCAGCAAACCTATGAAATTTTCTTATGAAAAAACTATAGAAATTCAATTTTCACAAATTTGTAACTCTTCTCTAAATTTTTAATAATTTAAGTAGTTCTTATTCAACTTTTCTTACTAAATATAATTATTCACTTTTCAATTTTTCTGTTATTTATAATAGTTTTGTTTTAATTCCAAATCAGTCAATTGTTTATATGTTTTAATTATGTTTACATTTTCTTATAATTTTTTTCTTACTTTTATCAATTTTTAATCCTAAAATTGTCTATTATCCTTTTCTCAGGATCAAGAAAACTTATTTTATTATAACTTGGTGATAATTGTCATCAAATAGATACATAACTTCAGCAATTTTACTTCCACCAAGCAGTATTTTTTAATTTAGAAGAATTACTTCATGACTTTCAACTTGCTTTCTGTCAAGTTTTGTTAATTGCAAAGCATGAATTTCAGTACCATGGTGTGCTCACCAAATTGACCATATTAAACTAGTGCAATTGTTTTCAAATATGCAATATCTGGCCAAAGCATACCAGCACATCAACTCTTTTATATATTTATTGGTGGCATGTCATAGTACGTCACCATACCAACATATCGCGATATCACCGGAGAGTAGTTGGTATCCAAGATATAGTTCCCTATTAGAAAGTATGTGAAAAATCAAAGAACAGCAGTTAAAACCACATAGAAAGTCAAAGGGACAAGAATGCAATTTTCTTCATACACAATGGAAGATCATGAAATTAAGCAACTAGCTTCCTATTAAATGATCATAGACAATATTTTATGAGATATAGCTGTCGTCATGACTCAGCTATGCATGTACCTTTGTGCAAATATACTCACGTGCTACCAAACTCAGTTGATGGAGATTAACATAGAAGCTTTTAATAGTCTTGCATTTTTAATCATATTGGAATGACATAAACAGAATACATGTTTTTACTTTCAGAATTATGGATATGTGTTTGTGCTTTAAACTGATTAAAATGCATATTTTCCTTGCGACAGTAAATATATGAGAATCTTACCCTGCTGACAGCTCATCATCAAAAATTACAGTTTCAACATCAAGGGCATGAATTGCACTCTTGATTTCAGCAACCTTGCCAGAGCCAATATATGTCCTCGGATTTGGATTAGCAAGCCTAACCAAAAGCTTGGGATCAGTGTGCATAAGTAAATCTTAAGTATTACAGCAGAAGTACCAAAGCAATACAACTGAAAGTCAAAACTAGACAGCATACATCATAGGAGCTAAAAACCAAGAAAGTTCATTTACCAAGAGACCATATCTCATCGTTTTATATAGCTGAGGCAAATAGCAGAAGAATGCATTAGACTATACATCATAACAAACAGAGAGAAAAAGAAAAAGTGTTGAATGATATCTATTGCCAGATTCGAGATACCCATACATAAAAAGGACAGCCACTGCACAAAAGATTAAATAGCACTGTACTGTCTCTTGCTGCAATTCAGAAACACAAAAAAAAGGGCAGCCAAAACAAGGCACCTGCCAACTCAGTGTCTGGGGAGACTTCATGCAGGCAGCATTGGCCCTATAAGTAAAAGAGGCTATTACTCGAATACTCTACACCAGAAAGCAAAGTAGAAACTTTACCATGGTGTTAAAGCTGGCCCTTTAAAATATTCATACAAAAAGTAATAATTTGCAATGACCAAAGTGGAGGAGAATCCAGAGATCTTTGAATTTTGGATGCATTAGCAACTGCACTAAAGAAAAAGTAGAAGACACAAGGGAAGAAGTTAATAATGGAAGTGTCATCTGGCCACTAATCCTTCTAGAACATGATAGAAAATCATTACCCAGAGAGAACATTAACACCACAAAAAAGTTAACATTTAATAATCCGTTTAGACCTTCTTAAGGTTCTGCCTTTTTGTTTTAATTTCCCTGACTCAGCCCCAGGTTCAAAGCATTGTTAATAATTAAAGAACACCAAAAAAATCTAATATTAAATTGACCAGATGGAAAGTAACCATGAATCAAAGTGCTTGAAATAACCACTCAGAAATTCCTTAAAACAAAGTTTTTAGAAAGCAGATGGCTGTGGCTAGTCGTGTTTTCACAAACTGTTGCTGTGGAGACATACAAGAATCATTTTATGAATCTCAAAGGGAGACAAATACACAAAGGTGTACAATTAGCTATATATGACACATTGTGTGAGACTGGATCAGAAGTGAGGAAACTAGTTAGCTGTACATTTTAAACAGAAACAATTGCAGCTAAGTTTCCTTTTTCTCATGTAAGGTTAGAGAAGGGAACTTACTTTTGATAAGTAGAGCCAACAACTGAAAGTCCAGCAGTATCAGCTAATTGTGCAAGTTCTTGAAGTGATTCCTCGATACCGAATGTGTTATCTTCATTACCTTTACATTCAACTCCAACAAGGTACGCTTTTTCTTGAAACACCTACAATCTTAAGATGATAATTTCTCAGATTTAAAATAACAAAAAATAAGAAAGTTAAATATCAGACTGCAATTAGGCAAGAAACTTTATCAGATGCTCCTGATAGGAGGGTTTATAATTTATATTACAATAAGTAGCAATCATGCCAAACAAACTTAATTAGGTACACCAGATAAACATCATGACCCAGCCCTAGTCAACTGGTCCTGACTAGCTATTTCATTTACATAGCAAGACTTAATTCAGTGTTAAGTTCTTGATGTTTTTTTGACAAGAAGCCAACTTCCAGCTGACAGAGCTAGAACCATGTTATGGAGTCTGTTCTGTCTTGTTATTCATTTTATTCCAAAAAGAAAAAAATGCACTTTCTTATGGAAAGTGTCCGCCACTTCACTCCTGTGGGTTCATATTTTTGCTCTACACTGACCACTGTGTTTGTCTTAAATATATAAACAAACATATATGAGTGCACATATATATTCTCATTTTCATAAAGCTCCTCCAAAAAATCGCAACCATAGGCCTAACAGTATGAACAGCATGACATTCATTCAGGCCTATAGTGCTGAATAACCAAGGACATCTCATATTTTTCTTGTATATTCTTCCTTGAGATAAAATGGATGCTTTGCATAGCACAAGCACAATTTCTACTAAGCATCAGAATACACATGCTACCTCAACACAGAGACAACAATTATTAAAGCCATGTACAAAATTTTCAAATCAGGGAAGACTAAAAAAGAATGAGATTAGATGACAAGTAGAAAACCATCAAGTTATAAATATGTATAAATACTAGAACCTTAGTTTCGGCTTCCTCCTGTAGCTTAATGATATGCATGTTTATTGTTGAAGTTAATTCATTAGTGAATGATCCACTCATGATAGTACTCCTTTCTGTGGATTTATCAGTTCCATTCATTTCACTGGTGAGCCGAAATGTGTAATGCAAGAAAAAATAAAATGTCTTATTAAATATTCAGAATTCATAAACATTCTAATTACCACATGTATATCCATTTGTTTCACCCGGAAGCCTAAATATGCAATGCAAGAAACAATTAAATGTATCAATAAATCTTTAGAACTCATCAATATTCTAAATTACCAAATGCTCAAACATGGTTGTTATGACTATAATAGATACTTGCTGTAATGTAAGCAACAAAGAAATGCTGCTTGCAAGCTCCTGTGAATTCTAAAGGAAACATATAACAGAAAACAAAAATGCTGTGTATCATGCAAACAGCATCCACACTCCTACAAGTAAATCCACAGGTTGGCTCAGAAAACATGAAAAATGATTTTCCATTAGTCTTTTCTTCCAGGTAAATCCTTCAACAAGATGCAGAGACACCAACGGTTCACTTATTATGTCAATAGAATGGGATGGACCACTCGAAACGGGTCAGTCTGCATATCGGTCCACGCCCGGACTGGTCCGTACTGCCATTTCATACCATTTAGGATGGCACGGCCATCATTGGTATTAATTACAGTCTTTTACAAACTTTGCAACATATAAATTAAAATTTTGAAGAACTCATAAGTTTGAAAGATATCGACCCATTGATTCTAGTCCGACAGGTGGAGGTATGCTTATTTGAGATGTGAACTTCAAATTCTAATTATATGTTGCCCAAATATGTAACTCTCGAAGCCTAAATTCCATTCTAACTTCTCCATTTTGTTAATTCACTTTATAAACAATATCAAGCGTATCAGTTTAGAGACTAGAAGTCTTTCCTTGCAGAAAAATGAAGAAACCAGTCATTTGTATACATATAAATTTTCTGTGGATTTTACATTTGAATGTGCACGACCTAAAGTCAAATCCTGAAAACGACCTAGTAATAGGATTTCTTGGGCATCTCAGTTGCATCGGGTGATAAATAACCCAACTAAAAAGGAACAAATGGGAGATGAACAAATACAGGAACAAGGTACTGTGATGTGCATGACCGAGTATTGAACTACACAGATAAGGGGCGTCGCAAGCACTATGTGAATTAATAGAACAGCCCAAATGATTTCTTTGATAATCAGTAAGACTTACGCTCTCCCAATGTATCATAAGATCAAACAAATTCTTCGGAATTCAAACACCAACGAGAACAACAAGTAAAAGGAGGATTGAATACACACCTCCCTCCCGTTACGCAGGGTGTACCTATCGTACCCGTCCTCCTCCTCATCAATCTTTCTCTTGCTCCTGACGGGAACCTTTCGAACCAAATCCGACCCTTCCTTGCTCGTCTCCGCCACGACGCCGTTGGCAACGACCCCATCGGCGGCTTCTTCCAGTTCTTCTTGATCTGATGCTGGAGCTCTCTGGCGATCATCAGTCTCCACCTCGCTGGATTCCTTGAGGACTCCGATTAGGCGGGCTCGGCTCATCCATGGGGTCGATAAGAACTTTATGGGAGGTACGTGGTATCGGAAATGGTGGCCGAAGCCACAGTGGTGGAAGGAAGGGTAGGTTTGGCAGTGAAGCGGTCGGGAAAAAGATGAGGCCGCGGTGGTGGAGGTGACCCGGTGAGGGATGGTGGAGAAGAAGCAGACGCTCATGGCAGAAGCTCTTCTCCGACGCGGTGTGTGTGGGTGTGGGTGTGGGTGTGGGTGTGGATTTGTGTACAAAGGATAAGACCGATGACGAAGATATATACAAAAAACATAATGTTCTGCATCATAAATATCCCTTGCACACTCCTTTCCTTGACATCTATATAAAGAATTAAAGTAAATACTATGATACTTAAGAATATATATATATATATATATAATGCTTAATATACCCTTTATATATTCTAAAGAGTATTAATATCAATTACAGTTTGCGTTAATTGTTAAGAAATAGTAAGCCCGCAAATAGTTTTAGATTTGCAGGCATACATATGTTATAATTTTTAATTTATAAAAATGAATATGAAAATATTTGCTCCGCATATATGTCTATCTGATTTTTCACAAGGATTAATAAAATGAATGAATATTGTTGCCACTTTTGTATTTAACAAATTCTTCCACTTTATTTTTTCCTCCAAAATATTCCTACAAATATAACATACTCTATATAAATATGTCTGTCAAATTTGGCTATCAATTTGATTTTTCAAAATTCATCTGGCATGCCCTTCTTTTCACAATCTTATCGTCTCAAGCAACCATCAGTGTAACTTGGAATCTCGACCGTTGCCCCTTGATAGGAGTCGAGCATAAAAATGTCGAGTTAGCTCCTCGAATGATTTGGCTTGAGGTAAGCCTCTCGCGAATTGAAATAGTAATCCAAGTAATTTTGATCTATAATACTTTATGGGAAACTTAATATGACAAGACTTCTTGCTCAAGTTTATATGAGCTCGAAGGTACGTCAGCGTCTCAAAGAGTTAAAGAAGACGTTCCATATCTAAAGATATACTCCAAATAATATTTTAGTTGGGTGATTTTTTTCGGTATGATTTATATTGACGTGATAGATTATACCAAGTTTTGATCTTTGTTGACTAATTAGGATCTATGTATTGAGCCCTGATTGCTGAAGAGTATTCACCATATTAAAAGTTTGGGTCAGTTTAGTACTTGTGTTTTTCTTGTTACTGATACTTAATAGTTCTGTTATATTAAGTGTATAACTTATCAAAATATGTCATCTACGTAGAGGCGTCAGTGATCATGACATTGGCAATTACAGAAGATATCTGGACATTATTAGTAAATACCTCATAAATTTGTTTTGTTTTACTAGATTTTGAAAATTTTTGGTGCAGAAAGAAATTATGTGAGGATATTACAATAGCTGCAAGAAATAAAATAAATTACAAATTAAAAATATTTATTGAAGACAAATAACTAAATAACATTAATAAAGCTTTGCCAATGCACTAATATACTTTAATATCTTACTTGTTGAGATCAATAAATATTGAACAACACGTAATTTTTAATAATAAACTTTAACTATAATGTTTATTTTTAATAAAAATATTATCTACAGATTTTTAATAATTAAATAATAATTTTAACATGAGAAAACAATAAATTTAAGGGATCCAAATATTCTTGGGCGATTGTCCATGTAAAAATATTTTTTTGGGGTTTTTCTCGGATAGTATCCCTTTTCAAAATTTTTAGACCACCACCTATTTCTAAAATTTTAAAAATACCTCCCAAAAGCTATTCATAATGTTTTCTCATCCAAATTCAAAAAATTTTCACGTCAACTGTTTACAATATATTATGGGTTATTTTTATTCATAAAATACTATATAATATATTTATTTTACATCATATGGTGTCTTTGATTTAAAAACACTATATAGTATTTTAAAATAAAACACTATATAGTATTTAAAAATATTATATAATATTTTAAATACTATAATGTGTTTTTAAAATACTATTTAGGTTTTTACGGATAAAGATTAACCCACAAAATGTTGGGAAATCATGGGTCAACATCGTGAAAAACAAAATCAAAATTAGATTTTTTTAAGTTAAGTATTTGGTCGTTGTGCGACAATTGATACACAAGAAAATTACAAAATCGAAAAACTACACATATCATGTTAGTAATGTTACTTGGGGAGATCATATATCCCCGAAATTTTCAAATCTGATGGAATGGATGAAGAACTCACGTACTCCTCTCTAGCGGTGATCCACACAGCGAACGTAGTGACGACGCTCCTCATATCTTTGTGGGATCTCTCTCTCCACACGCATTGTAAGGCTATCCAAAGTCAAGGAGGAGGAGAGGAGGTTGAAGAGATAAGAGGAGTGACCACTAAAAGTTCTAACCTATGAACCATAAGGTTTCTCTTATTTATAGAGGTGCTAGCAACTTAACCCTTAATGGATCCTATCCTTATTGGATCTTATCCATATGATCCAAACTAGGGTTGCGTGAATATCTCATATTTGCACCTCTACTCGTCACAACATCCACCATATGTGTATAACCCTCGAGGCCCGATACCGAGCTGGCCGTGAGTTGATCCTATCATAACTCCTTTTGATATAATGAATTATTATATCCAAAATAATTTATTCGACTCATCAACTATGGACGTACTAGGCCATTACGTCATAGTCTTCAAATGGTACAATGGGATCTAATCCATCAGACCTATCTATCTATAGTTACCATGTATCTATAGTCCCTCATCCATCTAATATCTCAAAGACTGTATATTAGACATAGTAATGTCAGGCTCATACGGAATCCTATCTGAGTTTTGCTCCAATTGGATTCTCTTAGAGAACTTCTTCTCTCTTAATCCGAACGACCTTGGGTAGGGATTTTGTCTGAGCGAGCACATATGAAATATTCCTCTCGCGATATCGAGAGTGAATGATCCTCTGTTGACACTCAATTATCTTTGTAAGGTTAGCAGTCATTCTCGAGAACTGGTTGAACCATATATAAAACTTTCAAAAATGTAAGTCCGACATTAAAGAATGGACCAAACATATAACTAAGACTACAGAATCGTTGTCTAACGTTAAGTATCATTAATCATCCAATATTTCATAAGCGGATCAATCAGTGAACTCGTTCTCTAATGAGCACATGCACTATACCTTTAGTATCCCTACATGAGCGACTATAAGACTAATCACCTCTATCATATGGACAAGTATACAGCGCATCGGTCTAGCTGGTTATTTCAATGTCCTTCTCGAGTAACCTATGATTGGGATAATTTAGGATATATGTTTAAAGGTGAATTAGTCTCATTATTATGATCTTATCATGATCTAATTCTCATTGCATAGATCCAAGGATATCATAATATACATTTGTTGAATCTTGGATTTTGATGATGAAACCAATTAAGAGTGTTTATAATTTAATCTGTGTTTTGAGTAACACAAGAAGCTTCGATCAGGGAGAGACAATTAAAGCAAGAAAAATCATATTGTGCCAGAGAAAAACATGTCAGAAGTTTGGACGTCGAGCCGAAGGATCGGTCGACATATCGATAGAAGGCTTCGGGCCATGAGTTCAGGTATCGGGCCAACAAGAGTAAAAATTATGCTAAGGAAATCAGAGTTGCGGAGATCAGCTGGCCAATTGAGCAATAGGCCGTAAGAGAGAATGATGCATCAAAGAATTGGACAAAGTGTTGATAAACCAATGACATGCTGGACAATAGTTGATTCAAGCTTTATAATAATTGTCTAGATCAAAGTATGTTTTAAGTGTGTAGGATTAACTATGATTGTGATCAAGGCATAAAACAAAATGAAGTCCCGGAGTTAAGAATAAGATTTCATTGGGAGTTCGAGAGTTCGTTAGATGTTTGGACATTCATCAAAAGGTCTATCGGAATTGACCGAGAAGTCCAGAAGCTTGCCAAAGAAGCTCATTGGAACTCACCAAGAAGATCGTTGTGAAGTCCAGGAGCTTACCGGAAGTCCACCGGAACATTGCCAAGAAATCGTCATAAGTTCGCCGGAAGATCACCGAAAGCTCGCTAGAAGAAACATAGACTTACGAACTTATTTAGCTTAGTAAATGTCTTAAAATTTATAGTTATTATATAATTATGTTGAAATTGGGCCAACTCAATTATGGGTCAATTGAGCCCAAGTTTGGGTTGTGTTGGGCCAAGTGAAATGCCCAAATAGTGACCCAATAAGTGACACCGTCATAGCACAATCTCTGAGACTATGTCAGGCGGTGGTACCACCCGGTGGCAGTGTCAGGCGGTGGTACCACCAGTCTAGGTAGTGGTACCACCCAAAGAGTCTTATAGGCAATGGTACCGCCAGACTGGGCGGTGGTACGGTCTAATGTCAGTGCTATAGATGGTGATACCATCAGGACCTGAAAAACCCGGGATGAGACTCTTTTAGGCTCCAAGTTTGAATCTACTTGAGGTCTATAAATATCTCTCTCATCCCCGGTTAACAAACATAAGAATTGAGAGCAAAAAAGTAGAAAAATGATGTAATCTTATGAGAACTTCTCTCAAAAGCTATAAGTGTTAGTGTAGTTTAAGAGAGGAGTAAATAGGGGTGTAAAGGCTCTCTCCTGAGCTTGCAAAAGGAAAATAGAGTTGTAAATAGGTGGTTGGTCTTTGCTTATTGAAGGAAGATCATTAGTGGATGCTGGTGGCCTCAACGGAAGACGAATCGGTGGAGTAGATATAGGTCACGACGATCGAACCACTATAAAATAGTTTACATTTCTGTTTTGCTATTTATCTTTATTGCAAACCACTTTACTTCCTCATTACTTTTGCTGCATACCCTTTCGAACATATTTCAAGTTAACATCTTTCTGAAATCAGTTTCAATGAACAAAAGATTTTTGAACTGATGATGTTTTTATCCACTACACTAATTCACCCCTCCCCCCCCCCCCTTAGTATTGACTCGTTCCTAAAAGTTGGTATTAGAGCCTCGTTATTTCTTATTTAGTTTAACACCTAAGAGAAATGACTCTTTTCGGCTTTCAAGAGGGTCACTCTCACATTTGTCCTCCTATGTTCAATAGGATAGACTACACTTACTAAAAAACTCGGATAAGAGTTTTCTTGCTTTCGTTGAATCTCGATTTATGGAATATTATCGAAAATAAATTTCAAAAGTCTTCTCTTCCAATATGAACAATAGGAATGATTTGGAGAAGAAAACTTTTTCTTTGAATGCTAGAGCTATGAACGCTCTATTTTGCGCCTTAGACAAAAATGAATTCAATTGAGTTTCTACTTATGAAATGGCTTTCGATATTTAGCACTTAGAGATTCTAAAGTTAATATTTTGATGCATGATTTTAAGTTATTTTGAATAGAACCAAGCGAGACTATTGGAGACGTGTACACTCATTTTATGGATGTCGTTAATAGTCTAAAAGCTCTTGGTAAATATTTTTTAAACCTTAAACTTATGAACAAAATTTTATGATATCTTTCTAAAAATTGAGATTCAAAAGTAACGGTAATATAAGAGGCTAAAGACCTAAACAACCTTGCTCTTGAAAAATTTATCGGGTCTTTAATTACCTATGAAATGAGTTTTATGACATATGTTAAATATGATAAACTTGAGAACAACCTTCCAAAGAATAAGAAGAATTTTGCACTTAGAACAAAAGAAGACCACTCACTCGACCGAAAGCTCAAGTGATGATAAACTTGAACTTCTCACAATAAAGCTTAAAAAGCTCTTAAAACAAGAATCAAAGAACAAAAATCAACCTAAAAAGAAGAAGAAAACATTCAAGGTGACTTGGGATGAAACGAGCTCATCCGAAGACGAGTAGCAAACCAACGAGGGCAAGGTGGCGAACTATGCTTTGATGGTTTTCGTCAATAAGGTAAGCGACTCAATCGAATATCTTTTTCCTTACCATGAAATTATTTAGTGCTTTTAATGATTAGTTATATATATATATATATATATATATATATATATATATATTTATCATGATAATTGTATGTTTTATGATAAAGGAATAAAATGTTAAAATTAAATACTTTATGTTTAATGAAATCATATTTGATAATTTAATGATTTAATTATGCACGATGATTTTCTATTGCTTTTCTGTTTTAAACATGATGGATGGTTTTCATATGAAAAACTTAAGCATACTTATATGAAATCAATCACATAAAACGAAACGCATAAAAAGAAAAATATGTTATCATTGGAATTAAAATGATAAATCAAATATCTTGTTTGAAGAAGCCTTATGTTTAATATGTTATACTTTTTTGGACTTGATGGTTTTTATGATGAAATTTATTTTTTGATTCTAAATATTGATGCATGTTTTTATTTGGCATAAAAAACAAAGACATGCTTGTATGAAACAAACAACTTCAAATGAAACACATAAAAAAGGAATACATTTTCCATCTCTATCTTATTGATTTTTCGATAAAAGATTAATGAATCTATATATATTATGTTGAATCTCGTATTTTGATGATGAAACTACTTGATATATGTTTATGATTTAATCTGCGTTTTGAGTAACGCAGGATGCTTCGATCAGGATGAGACAATTAAAGCAGGAAAATCATGTTGTGCCGAAGGAACATGTCAGAAGATTGGACGTCGGGCCGGTGGATCGGTCGACGTATCGACAGAAGGCTTCGGGCCGTGGACTCGGGCATCGGGCCAAGAAGAGCGGGTATTGTGCCAAGGATATCGGAGTTGCGGAGTCAACTGGCCGATTGGGCAATAGGCTGCACGAGAGGACGATGCGCCGAAGAATCGGACGAAGCGTCGAGGGACCAATGACATGTCGGACAACTTGGTTAATTGCTTAGGATTAATTGTCTCGATTGAAGTTTTGTTTTGTTGTGCAGGATTAACTATGATAACGATGAAGACATAAAGCGAAACAAAGTGTCGGAGTCAAGCGCGAAGGATTTGTTGCGAGTTCGAGAGTTCGACGGAAGTCCGAAGATTCGTTGGGAGTTCGCGGAGCTCGCCGAGAAAGATCGGAGCTTGCCGAAGAAGCTCGTTGGAACTCGCTAAGAACAAATCGTGAAGTCTAGGAGCTTGCCGGGAGTCCGCAGAATCGTTTCCGAGAGTTCATCGGAAGACCGCCGGAAGTTTGCCGGAAGCTCGCTAGAAGAAGTCTTGACTTGCGGACTTTGTAATAGCTTAGAAAATGTCTTTAAATTCATAGTTAGCACGTTAATTAGGGTTAGGATTAGGTGTTAATCCTATAACCCAAGTAGGGGCCAATTAGGCCCAAGTTCGGACTGGTTTGGACCAAGTTTGGAGCCAAACCAAGTGAGCTGGAATAGTGAAGAGGTGCCACCTCTCCAGCCTGGAGGTGCCACCGCCAGGGCTGCGAGGTTGGGAGGTGCAACCGCCCCAGCCAGGAGGTGCAACCGCCTGGGCTGTGGGGTTGGGAGGTGCAACCGCCCCAGCCAGGAGGTGCAACCGCCTGGGCTGTGGGGTTGGGAGGTGCAACCGCCCCAGCCAAGAGGTTGCACCGCCAGAGCTCAAGTTCCGAGCTCTGCCAGGCGATGCAACCACCGAGCTCAGTCTTCGAGCTCTGGCAGAGAGGTGCATCAGCCTGAGCTCAGTCTCGAGCTCTGCCAGGTGATGCATTCACCAAGCTCAGTCTTCGAGCTCTGGCAGAGAGGTGGATCAGCCTGAGCTCAGCTTGGAGCTCTGCTAGGTGATGCAACCACCGAGCTCAGTTTCGAGCTCTGCCAGGTGATGCAATCACCAAGCTCAGTCTTCGAGCTCTGCCAGGTGATGCAACCATCGAGCTCAGTCTTCGAGCTCTGGCAGAGAGAAGCAATCGGCAGAGCTCAGTCTTCGAGCTCTGCCAGGCGGTGCCACCTCTCCAGTCGAGAGGTGCAACCGCCTGATCCCAGAATTCTGGGATTTGATCGATTTGATCGTTTTGAGCTCGAATTTTGAATTGGGTTGGGGCCTATAAATACCCCACCCATTCAGCACTGAATTGAGCAAGAACTGACCCGAAATCTTGATCTTTTCAGTGGTTCTTAGAGCTCAAAACTGCTAGTTTTCCTCCTCCTTCTGTTCTTCAAGTTTGAGTTGAAAAGAGAGGAGAGAAAACATCTGTAAAGGTTGTCTCCTAAGCCTATCAAAAGGAGAGAAATTGTAAGAGGGAAGTTTGGCCTTCGCCCATTGAAGGAAGGCACCTAGTTGACGTCGGCAACCTCATCGGTGGAGGAAGCCAAAAGTGGAGTAGGTCAAGGCTGACCGAACCACTCTAAATCTCTGGTTTGCGTTTAATTTCGAGTACTTTATCATTACTGCAAACCTCCCTCATCACTACTGCTCTCTGCGCTTTCACGAACAAGTTCTAAGAGCTGTTCTTCCAAATCTGCATTCAGACGTAACTTCATATTTTCATACATCACAGCTTACGTTTACGTTTGATTCTGCAGAACTGTTTTCCGCGCTTTTACGAACGAGCTTCCTTGCAGTTTACGCTTACATTTTAATCCTATTAATAACTGCAATCTGTCCTCTATGATTTTAAGAACGAGTTTCAACATTTAGACGTAAAACTGCATTCAGACGTAAATCGGTTTTCCTCGCTCAATCATCAGATTTCAGTTCACGTTTACGTCTTGATTTCAACTGCATACTGCCTTCTGTGAGTATACAAACGAGTTTCAAAGTTTAGACGTAAATCTGCGTCTAGACGTAAAACTACGTTTAGACGTAAATCTGCGTTTAGACGTAAAACTGCGTTTGGACGTAAAACTGCGTTTGGACGTAAATCTACGTTTAGACGTAAAACTGCGTTTAGACGTAAAACTACGTTTAGACGTAAAACTGCGTTTAGACGTAAATCTGCGTTTAGACGTAAATCTGCATTTAGACGTAAATCTGAGTTTAAGCGCAGTTTTGCGTCTAAGCGCAGTTTTACGTTTAAACTCAGATTTACGTCTAAATGCAGATTTACGTCTAAACGCAGATTTACGTCTAAACGCAGTTTTACGTCTAAACGTAGTTTTACGTCTAAACGTAGTTTTACGTCTAAACGCAGTTTTACGTCTAAACGCAGTTTTACGTCTAAACGTAGATTTACGTCTAAACGCAGATTTACGTCTAAACGTAGTTTTACGTCTAAACGTAGTTTTACGTCTAAACGCAGTTTTACGTCTAAACGTAGATTTACGTCTAAACGCAGATTTACGTCTAAACGCAGTTTTACGTCTAAACGTAGTTTTACGTCTAAACGTAGTTTTACGTCTAAACGCAGTTTTACGTCTAAACGTAGATTTACGTCCAAACGCAGTTTTACGTCTAAACGCAGATTTACGTCTAAACGCAGTTTTACGTCTAGACGCAGATTTACGTCTAAACTTTGAAACTCGTTTGTATACTCACAGAAGGCAGTATGCAGTTGAAATCAAGACGTAAACGTGAACTGAAATCTGATGATTGAGCGAGGAAAACCGATTTACGTCTGAATGCAGTTTTACGTCTAAATGTTGAAACTCGTTCTTAAAATCGTAGAGGACAGATTGCAGTTATTAATAGGATTAAAATGTAAGCGTAAACTGCAAGGAAGCTCGTTCGTAAAAGCGCGGAAAACAGTTCTGCAGAATCAAACGTAAACGTAAGCTGTGATGTATGAAAATATGAAGTTACGTCTGAATGCAGATTTGGAAGAACAGCTCTTAGAACTTGTTCGTGAAAGCGCAGAGAGCAGTAGTGATGAGGGAGGTTTGCAGTAATGATAAAGTACTCGAAATTAAACGCAAACCAGAAATTTAGAGTGGTTCGGTCAGCCTTGACCTACTCCACTTTTGGCTTCCTCCACCGATGAGGTTGCCGACGTCAACTAGGTGCCTTCCTTCAATGGGCGAAGGCCAAACTTCCCTCTTACAATTTCTCTCCTTTTGACAGGCTTAGGAGACAACCTTTACAGATGTTTTCTCTCCTCTCTTTTCAACTCAAACTTGAAGAACAGAAGGAGGAGGAAAACTAGCAGTTTTGAGCTCTAAGAACCACTGAAAAGATCAAGATTTCGGGTCAGTTCTTGCTCAATTCAGTGCTGAATGGGTGGGGTATTTATAGGCCCCAACCCAATTCAAAATTCGAGCTCAAAACGATCAAATCGATCAAATCCCAGAATTCTGGGATCAGGCGGTTGCACCTCTCGACTGGAGAGGTGGCACCGCCTGGCAGAGCTCGAAGACTGAGCTCTGCCGATTGCTTCTCTCTGCCAGAGCTCGAAGACTGAGCTCGATGGTTGCATCACCTGGCAGAGCTCGAAGACTGAGCTTGGTGATTGCATCACCTGGCAGAGCTCGAAACTGAGCTCGGTGGTTGCATCACCTGGCAGAGCTCCAAGCTGAGCTCAGGCTGATCCACCTCTCTGCCAGAGCTCGAAGACTGAGCTTGGTGAATGCATCACCTGGCAGAGCTCGAGACTGAGCTCAGGCTGATGCACCTCTCTGCCAGAGCTCGAAGACTGAGCTCGGTGGTTGCATCGCCTGGCAGAGCTCGGAACTTGAGCTCTGGCGGTGCAACCTCTTGGCTGGGGCGGTTGCACCTCCCAACCCCACAGCCCAGGCGGTTGCACCTCCTGGCTGGGGCGGTTGCACCTCCCAACCTCGCAGCCCTGGCGGTGGCACCTCCAGGCTGGAGAGGTGGCACCTCTTCACTATTCCAGCTCACTTGGTTTGGCTCCAAACTTGGTCCAAACCAGTCCGAACTTGGGCCTAATTGGCCCCTACTTGGGTTATAGGATTAACACCTAATCCTAACCCTAATTAACGTGCTAACTATGAATTTAAAGACATTTTCTAAGCTATTACAAAGTCCGCAAGTCAAGACTTCTTCTAGCGAGCTTCCGGCAAACTTCCGGCGGTCTTCCGATGAACTCTCGGAAACGATTCTGCGGACTCCCGGCAAGCTCCTAGACTTCACGATTTGTTCTTAGCGAGTTCCAACGAGCTTCTTCGGCAAGCTCCGATCTTTCTCGGCGAGCTCCGCGAACTCCCAACGAATCTTCGGACTTCCGTCGAACTCTCGAACTCGCAACAAATCCTTCGCGCTTGACTCCGACACTTTGTTTCGCTTTATGTCTTCATCGTTATCATAGTTAATCCTGCACAACAAAACAAAACTTCAATCGAGACAATTAATCCTAAGCAATTAACCAAGTTGTCCGACATGTCATTGGTCCCTCGACGCTTCGTCCGATTCTTCGGCGCATCGTCCTCTCGTGCAGCCTATTGCCCAATCGGCCAGTTGACTCCGCAACTCCGATATCCTTGGCACAATACCCGCTCTTCTTGGCCCGATGCCCGAGTCCACGGCCCGAAGCCTTCTGTCGATACGTCGACCGATCCACCGGCCCGACGTCCAATCTTCTGACATGTTCCTTCGGCACAACATGATTTTCCTGCTTTAATTGTCTCATCCTGATCGAAGCATCCTGCGTTACTCAAAACGCAGATTAAATCATAAACATATATCAAGTAGTTTCATCATCAAAATACGAGATTCAACAATCTCCCCCTTTTTGATGATGACAACCACTTGATGACGGAGTTAAACTTAACTCCCGGAGTTTAAACAAACTCCCCCTATCAATATGCCATACTGATAGAACCTTGAATTCAAACTGAATTCAAGTCATTGCAATATTCATCATGAATACTTGCAACACGTCAACATGAACTTATGCATAAACTTATGCATCACATGTCATGTTATCAACATACTTCTCCCCCTTTGTCATCAACAAAAAGGAGAAGTACTACAATCAAGTGTGTGTGATATTGGTTCAACTCATTGCATGAAGAACATAGTATCAAGTTTTATCATCATGCAATCTTGGAGCTAGAAGATTTAGCAAGTGTTACATCATGCTTAGAATATTCATGCTATCAAGTTTTAGATATGCAAGTTTTATAACGTATAAGATAGCACTTTTGGTAATGTTCAAGATAGCAAGTTCTATATCATGCAAGCTAGCAAACTAGAGATGTTCAAGAAAGCAACTCTTGCTTCTTGAAAATTTTGCTCACTTTGCTAGATGCGCAAGTTAGCATTTTTGCCTCTTGAGATAGGCAAGATAGCACATTTGCTTCTTTTGAGATAGCAACTTTTTGCTTCTCTTTAGACCAACAAGCTAGCAATTTTTACGATATACAAGTTTCACAATATATAAGCTAGCAAAAATTTCGAAAGCAAATGCAAGATAAATTTCTTGTGTAAGCTCATGATTATTGCTTCCTATTGTAATGTGCAAGTTGCAAGTCTTGCTTCTTGAGATATTCAAGATGGTGATGTTCAAGAAGACAACTTTTGCTTCTTGAAATAAGCAAGTTAGCAAACAAGTTTTTGCATCTTCTTGACTTGTGCAAACTAGCTATCTCCCCCTTTGTCATTGTCAACAAGGGAAAAACCCTTTACATCAATTTCTAAATCATGACAAAGGTAAGTAATCATTCTTATTTGTGCATCATTACATTTCAAAAATTTATGCATGATACTGAAAAATCAATCTTCATCATAAGCATTTCAAACATGATATTCAAGCATTCATGATATATCATATTGGCAGCATGATCATAGATATTCAAACGATGGTATCTAGAATTCATTACATCCTATTATGCATGATCATTAACTCCTCATTTGTATTTCATGCATTATTTCATTTCATCTCATAAGGAATATCAAGAAGAGTTATTGGATGATGAGATAAATATTTTGTGAATACACAGAATATCATAAGTGTTTCATGTATCCATATTATCACATGAAGCATATTATCATTTTTAAGATTCATAACATGAATAACGTTATTACTATTTCATCAAAATCAGTTTCGAGATTCACATAATATCATGAAATCATTAATCTCGATAAAATGGGAAAAACATTTTCTTTTTAAGTGATTCTTTTAACACATCATAAAAAAGAAAAACTCATTCATAATTCAAGTGATTTACAAGATATCATAAATGAATTTATCACTTGTAATTCACCAAAATCGAGAACTCTAGAGTTAGAAAAATGATTGAAGCATTTAATCTGATTGAAGAATGATTCATATTTAAAGTGTAGCATTTGTCAAATCTGAAATCATCAAGTATAACTTTAATATTTTCATTGCAACATTAAGCAAGTTTTCATTGAAGATAATTTTGAATGATTCTTATAAGTGCCTAAAACTTCTTTAATTTTAATTTATGATTGACTTTATAATAGCATGCTCAAATCTTTATTCTTATGTCAAAACCATACATTATATAAACAAAGACAATGAAAAATATCAAGCCTTCCAGACAAAAGCCATGTATCGTCATTGAAAAGCAATATGAAAATGATCAAAATATATATTCTTGCTTCTCAAGCACATAAGATTAATCTCACTAGGTGTAAAATCATTAGATTTCTATCTTGCATTAACATGAGACATGCAATTTTCATTATCATTTTCGAGATTACAAGCATGATCATATTTTTGCATTTTCATTGTTAAATTATTAAAAATATAATTTTCAACAAAATTTAAAAAAAAAGAAAAGTGCATCATCAAAAGTATCATGTAATTTCGAAGTAAATTAGGGGGATTTCGATTACCTCATCATTGTAGGCTGTTAAGGCGTAGTTTGCCGCCTTGCTTTTGTTGATTTTCTCTTCTTCGGAGGAGCTCGATTCATCCCAATTTTTGTTCTTCTTCTTGCGTTTAAAGCAAGTAGTTCCATTCTTTTTGCTTTTTAATTTTCGTTTCATTTTAAGTTCACCATCACTTGAGCTTATGCTCGAGTGGTCTTCAAATGTTCTATGTCCCAAATCCTTCCTGTTCTTTGGAAGGTTGGTTTGTTCATCATTGTCCTCATCACTTGAGTCATCGCTCAAGTGGCATTCATTTGTCCAGAGTTCCAAATCCTTCCTGTTCTTTGGAAGGTGGTTCTCAAGTTCTTCACGTGCATTGCACGTCATTTCATATGTGATCAATGAACCAATTAGTTCTTCAAGTGGAAAATGGTTCAAGTTTTTTGATTCTTGAATAGCAATTACTTTTGAATCCCAAGTTTTAGAAAGTGAGCGCAAAACTTTGTTAACGAGTTCAAAATCCGAAAAGCTTTTACCAAGTGATTTTAAACCATTGACGACATCCGTAAAACGGGTGTACATGTCAACAACGGTTTCGCTTGGTTTCATATGAAAAAGCTCGAAATCAAGCAGTAGAATATTAACTTTCGAGTCTTTGACTCTACTAGTTCCCTCGTGCGTGATTTCAAGAGTGCGCCAAATATCGAAAGCCGTTTCACACGTAGAAATCCGATTGAACTCATTTTTGTCCAATGCGCAAAATAAGGCATTCATAGCCTTTGCGTTTAAAGAAAAATTCTTCTTCTCCAAAACCGACCATTCGTTCATCGGTTTGGAGGGAAGTTGAAAACCGTTTTCAATGATATTCCATAAATCCAGATTTAGAGAAATTAAGAAAACTCTCATTCGAGTTTTCCAATAAGTGTAGTCCAATCCGTTAAAGAACGGTGGACGAAAGACCGAACAGCCCTCTTGAAAAGTCATTTCTCTCGGGTGTAAATCCGAAATGAGAAAAACCCCGCTCTGATACCAATTGTTAGGATCGAGAGCACTAAGAGGGGGGGGGTGAATTAGTGCAGCGGAAATCTTATAATATATTATGCTTTTGTGAATCTCGTGGACTATGAAAATGATTTGATGACTTTGAATGAGTTTTATCGAAATCATAATTTCTCAAGACTTATAACATGAAATCTTTTATGAATCATGATCTCATCTTTTATGTTTCTCTTTGTCATATACTGAAGAGGAAAATAATCTAATTCATAATCTTGATTTCTCAATATTTGATACTTAGAGATTTTTTTGTAAATCAAGATCTTGCATTTGATCTCCTTTGCTTCTTCTTGTCATTTACTAAAGAGGAGAATTTTGTAGATGAATCATGAATTTTTTGAAATTATAACTTTTTTTAATTGAGACATTATGCATTAATCAAGTTCTTGTATGAATCTATTTATGTTGCTTTCATTGAATTTTTTGAAAAGTGCTTTTGATGATTTGAATTTGAATTTTTCAATCGAATCATTAACTTTCTTTGATTTCTCTACTTGAGCTATCTTCTATGAGAATTAAAATATTTTCTATCTTTGATGATTTCTTCGTACCAATTACTAAAGAAGAGATTTACGCAAATAAACTATGACCTTGATAATGGTTTGAAATTATGCATGTTATATGTTGAAGACTTAAAACCATGTTTTGGTATAATGCATACCCAAATAATGTTGATTTGACAAATTGAAAATGAATGATGATTTTTCTTTTGATTATAACTTATGATTTTTTTTTAATCATCATCTTAATTTCTTGATATTTGATACATAAGATTTTTCTATGAATAAAGATCTTATTTTTGAACTCTCATGTTTCTTTTTGTTATTTACTAAAAGGGAGATTTACCAAGATAAATCATGTCATTTAGTATCATGGCTTAATCCTTCATGATCTTTGATATTTTATCTTTCATGATATGATTTTTATGTTTAATTCCTTGAATTCATGAAGTATATCTCATCACTAATTTTTTCTTGATATCTTCTATGTGATGACTTGAATATTTACACCTTTATGATATTCTCCTCTTTTTACATATAACAAAGGGGGAGAAAATAAATAATGAATGTTTGGTACAAACAATCATGAACCGATAAATGCTTAAAAATATTGATTTAATGAAATATCATGAATACTTGAGTATCATGTATGATATACCTATAGTGATGATTGATTTATTTCTGGCATCATGCATGAAGTAAGAATGAAATGTAAGGTTTTAAAATTATGTATATTTTAATTTAAAATTATAATAATATACAAACATATTGAAAAAGGATTGATTCTTTAACTTTATCATGATTTAAAAATTGATATAAAGTGGAAAGAATTATAATATTATATTTTTCCCTTCATTTTGACAATAACAAAGAGGGAGAAAAATTACTAGCTCAAGATACAGAACTTGCACGTTCTAAAAGAAGCAAAAATTTGCTAGCTTATAAATTACAAGGAGAAAAACTTATAAGGAAGCAAAATTGCTAGCTTACACTTCTTAAAAGAGAAGAAAGAAAATTACTAGCTTGCATGATGATAAAACTGTTGAATCTCGGGTTTTGATGATGAAGTCAATTGTCATTTGTTATCTAATCTATGTGTTGAGATAAGTGTGCAGGATTAACTACGATAAGAGTAAGACAAGCAGCAGGTGTTGCGCCGGAGTCAAGATCAGAATCACGTTGGGAGTTCGAGAGTTCGACGGAAGTTCGGACGGTCGTCGGAGGTTCAGCGTGAACAGATCCGAGAAGTCCAGAAGCTTGCCAAGCGAAGCTCGTCGGAACTCGCCAAGTGGATCGTCGCAAGTCCAGGAGTATGCCGGATGTCCGCAGAAGGATCACCGAGGGTTATCGGTTGATCGACGGAAGTTGGCCGGAAACTCGCCGGAAGAAGCGATTGACGCATCGGAGCATAGCTGCAGAAGTTGTCTTAGAGTTAATCGTAGTTAGCATGATGATTAAGCATGAAAATGGGAGGTGATCCCATTAGCTTAATCTTGGGGCAATTGGGCCCCTGAAAAGATTCAACGTGGGTCGAATGGAGTGAACCATTCGGACCCTGATTGCACCAGGAGGTGCAACCGCCCCAGCCAGGAGGTGCAACCGCCTGGGCTGTGGGGTTGGGAGGTGCAACCGCCCCAGCCAGGAGGTGCAACCGCCAGGGCTGCGTGGCTGGGAGGTGCAACCGCCCCAGCCGAGAGGTGCAACCGCCCAGAGCTCAGTCTTCGAGCTAGACTGGGCGGTGCAACCTCCTCTGCCAAGAGGTAGCACCGCCAGAGCTCAAGTTTCGAGCTCTGCCAGGCGATGCAACCACCGAGCTCAGTCTTCGAGCTCTGGCAGAGAGGTGCATCAGCCTGTGCTCAGTCTCGAGCTCTGCCAGGTGATGCATTCACCGAGCTCAGTCTTCGAGCTCTGGCAGAGAGGTGCATCAGCCTGAGCTCAGCTTGGAGCTCTGCCAGGTGATGCAACCACCGAGCTCAGTTTCGAGCTCTGCCAGGTGATGCAATCACCAAGCTCAGTCTTCGAGCTCTGCCAGGTGATGCAACCATCGAGCTCAGTCTTCGAGCTCTGGCAGAGAGAAGCAATCGCCTGAGCTCAGTCTTCGAGCTCTGCCAGGCGGTGCCACCTCTCCAGTCAAGAGGTGCAACCGCCTGATCCCAGAATTCTGGGATTTGATCGATTTGATCGTTTTGAGCTCGAATTTTGAATTGGGTTGGGGCCTATAAATACCCCACCCATTCAGCACTGAAAAGATACAGACCAACATCGAAATCTTGATCTTTTCTGTGATTCTAAGAAGCTCAAAAGTGTTGTAAAGCCTTTAAGTCTCCTCCTTCTGTTCTTCAAGTTTTCAGTTGTAAAGTGAGGAGAGAAAGGTCTGTAAAGGTTGTCTCCTGAGCCTGCCAAAAGGAGAGAAATTGTAAAAGGGAAGTTTGGCCTTCGCCCATTGAAGGAAGGCACCTAGTTGACGTCGGCAACCTCATCGGTGGAGGAAGCCAAAAGTGGAGTAGGTCAAGGCTGACCGAACCACTCTAAATCTCTGGTTTGCGTTTATTTTCGAGCACTTTATCATTACTGCAAACCTCCCTCATTACTACTGCTCTCTGCGCTTTCACGAACAAGTTCCAAGTGTTGTTCTTCCGAATCTGCATTCAGACGTAAATTCGTATTTTCATACATTACAGTTTACGTTTACGTTTGATTCTGCAGAACTGTTTTTCGTGCTTTTACGAACGAGCTTCTTTGCAGTTTACACTTACACTTTAATCCTATTGATAACTGCAATCTGTCCTCTACGATTTTACGAACGATTTTCAGCATTTAGACGTAAAACTGCATTCAAATGTAAATCGGCTTTCCTTGCTCAATCATCTGATCTCAGTTCACATTTACATCTTGATTCCAACTGCATACTGCCTTCTGCAAGTATACAAACAAGTTTTTGAGTTTAGACGTAAATCTGCGTTTAGACGTAAAACTGCGTTTAGACGTAAATCTGCGTTTAGACGTAAATCTGCGTTTAGACGTAAAACATCGTTTAGACGTAAATCTGAGTTTAGACGTAAATCTGCGTTTGGACGTAAATCTGCGTTTGGACGTAAATCTGCGTTTAGACGTAAATCTGAGTTTAGACGTAAACTGCGCTTAGACGCAAAACTACGCTTAGACGCAATCTGCGCTTAGACGCAAACTGCACTTAGATACAAACTGAGAATTTGCTTTTGCATCATAACAGTTTTCGAACGAACGCAGCTTTTGGTTTTTAATCATTGTAAGATTTCCGCTGCACTAATTCACCCCCCCCCTCTTAGTGCTCTCGATCCTAACAAAAACTTGATATTATGTTTATAATGTAATGATTTAAAATTACATATCTCTAGCACTTAATAGTTGTACTTCTCCTTTTTGTTGATGACAAAGGGGGAGAAGTATGTTGATTTTATACATGATTTTATGATGATATGTTATAAATTTTCATTGCCTTTGACTTGAATTCAAGATTCTATCAATATGACATATTGATAGGAGAAACTACGTCATCATAAAAAAGGAGGAGATTATTGAATCTCATATTTTGATGATAAAATAAATTGAGAATATTTATGATTTAATCTACGTTTTGAGTAATGCAAGAAGCTTCGATCAGAGAGAGACAATTAAAGCACGAATAATCATGTTGGGCCGGAGAAAAACATGTCAGAAGATTGGACGTCAAGTCAAAGGATCAATCGATGTATCAACAGAAAGCTTCGAGCCATGAGTTTGGATATCGGGCCAAGAAGAGCAGAAATTACACAAAGGAAATTGGAGTTATGGAGGTCAACGAACCGATAAGGCAATAGGCCGCAAGAGAGGACAATGCACCGAAGAATTGGACGAAGTATCGATGAACCAATGATATACCAGAAAACAATTGATTCAAGCTTTGTAATAATTATATAGATCGAAGAAGATTTTAAGTGTGCAGGATTAACTATGATAAAGATCAAGATATACATTAAAATGAAGTCCCGGAGTCAAGAACGAGATTTCGTTGGGAGTTCGAGAGTTCGTCGGAAGTCCGGACGTTCGTCAGAAGTTCTATTAGAATTGACCGAGAAGTCCATGAGCTTGCCAAAGAAGCTCATCAAAACTTGCCAAGAAGATTATTGTGAAGTCTAGGTGCTTGCCAGAAGTCTGCTAGAACATTACCGAGAGATCGTCGGAAGTTCGCCGGAAGATCGTCAAAAGCTCGCTGGAAGAAACCTAGACTTACAGACTTATTTAGCTTAGTAAATGTCTAAAAATTCATATTTAGCATATAATTAGGTTGGAATTGGGCCAACTCAATTAATAGTCAATTGGGCCCAAGTTTGGGTTGGGTCAAGTAAAAGGCCTAAATAGTGACCCAACAGGTGGCACTATCGTGGCACAGTCTCCGAGACTGTGTCAGGCGGTGGTATCGCCTAGACATAGTCTTCCAAACGGTGGTACCACCAAACTGGGCGGTGGTACCATCTAGTATCAGTATTGTAGGTGATGGTACCGCCCAACACAGGCGGTGGTACTGCTAGGACCTAGGAAATCTAGGATGAGACTCTTTTAGGTTCTAAGTTTGAATCAACTTGAGGCCTATAAATACCCATCTCATCCTTGGTTAACAAACACAAGAATTGAGAGCAAAAAAGTAGAAAAACGCTATTGTAATCTTGTGAGAACTTCTCTCAAAAGCTCTAAGTGTTAGTGTAGTTTAAGAGAAGAGTAAGTGGGGGTATAAAGGTTCTCTCCCGAGCCTGCAAAAAGAGAATAGAGTTGTAAAGAGGTGATTGGTCTTCGTCTATTGAAGGAATACCATTAGTGGATGTCACTGGCCTCGACGGAAGAGATATCGGTGGAGTGGATGTAGGTTACGATGACTGAACCACTATAAAATTGTTTACATTTCTGTTTTGCTGTTTATCTTTATTGAAAACCGCTTTACTTCCTGATTACTTTTGCTGTACACCCTTCCGAACGTATTTCAAGTTAACATCTTTCCAAAATCGATTTCAACGAACGAAAGATTTTTGAACCGACGACGTTTTTATCCACGGCACTAATTCACCCCCTAGTGTGACTCATTCCTAACAACATCCATGTAATATGTGATAAAATGCTAATAATAATAAGCAGAGAGATCGTCAGATCATATCACAGGTGTCATCACTCACGTACAACATATATAACTAACATAAAATATTATAAAAAATTTTAAATTTGGGTGAGAAAAAATGATTTCTTAAAAGGAGTTTTTAGAACATTAAAAATTAAAAATAGGAAGTGATTGTTTGAGAATTTTGAAAAGGGATACCACATGCCAAAACAAAAAAAGATGGTATTTTCTCGAGTAATCATCGAACATTCGGCATAAAATTTGATGGCTAGAATATTATATTAAGGACATAAATTTTTATACCTAAAATATTATTTTAGTGCAGTAGAAACAGTTATCAATTTTTAAAAACCTATAGCATTATATTTTTATCGTATGACACCTTTTACCGGGAGATATATTTTTTAAAAATCTCAATAATACCTTTGAAATTCATAAGATGGTTTAATCCAATTTAGACTCATTTTAAATCAAGTCAGGTCACAATGAATTGAGTTGAAGTTTGTTAAATTTTTGAACGAGTGTCACCCAAGTATAACATGAGTGTAACTCGAATATAATTAAGAATTTTTTATCACATCAATTAAAATTTCTTGAGAAGTATCGATGTATGATTCTAAAATATTTAGTATATATATATATATATATATATATATTTTTTATGATTTTAAAGTGAATAAATTTTTAAACATGATATTTTTGGGAATGGGTGATCGATTATAATTTATTAAATTTTTATCAAATCTATTCAAACTTCTTCAGAACTATTAAGGTAAGATAATAACATGTTTAGTATTATTTTTTATTTTTTATGAATTTAGGACATTTAATTTTTGAAATATAATATTTTTGGGTTAAATCTATGATCAAGTGTAACTCTTTGAATTTTTACTAAACCTACCTAAATATTTTTGGAATTACTAAGATGAGATGCTAATATATTTAGTATTAATTTTTTACTTTTTAAATAAATTTCTAATGATTAATTTTTAAAATAAAATATTTTATAAAAATTAATATATTTTTAATATGTTACGTGAATATATTTTTAATATAAAATATATTTATAAAATTAATATATTTTAAAATATATTTTAAATATATTTTTAATATGTAACAGTTAATTTAGCTAAAATATGAGAAGGATGAGACAAGTATGGGTACCCATGGGGACATGCCTTTCATGGGGATGAGGATGAGAAACATTTTATATTACCCACATAAATATGAGACAAACAAATTCTTGTACCTCCAACTCATTAAGAGCTAGTTTTTTGTTATTCAAATTAGATTGAGTAAACCTTGATTAAATCGGTTATGATTTAATTAATAATAATTTGGTTCACTTGAATTAAATGAAATATCTTCTTATTTAATAATAGCAACTCCTCACCTAATCCTTAATCATAGGCAGTATCGTGACAGTTATTTTGAATTTATCTTTATCAATCTTCCTCTTCTCTCCGTTAATAGATAAATGATATTTTTTTTGGGTGATCGATAGCTGCAAACGATAAATACGATATTCCTTTATATTCTTTTGTCTTTTTGACGAAGGTTACTGGCCCCTGTTATAATTAAATAGGATATGGAGAGTTCGTAGTTTACTGGCCCCTGTTATATTTAAATAGGGAATGTGATGGAGATGAGGGTTGAGATGAGAACAAACATGATAGAAGCATTTTCTATCCCACTGTTGACATTCTTAAGGAGGAGGAAGTGATGAAGGTGGATAAGGGAGAAAGAGAGGAGAAGGCAAATGTGAAATCGGAGGAGGAGGATGAGGAGAGAAGAGGAGAAAACCAAGAGTGAAAATGAGAAGGCGAAAGTCGTAGGAGACGAAGTAAAGATGGTAATTTAAAAAATTCATAGATAATCCAGGTTTATTTAAATTAAATTAAATAGTTAATGTTTAGTTAAATCATTTTGATCCGATTCATTTTTTAAAAAATAATTCAGTTCTAAAAAATCAAGTCAAACATAATAAAAAATAATTTATACGATTTAATGAGAATATTTTGATCAACAGTACCCAGTAAAAACTAAATACGGGGTGCATCGGGTAAAAACTAGATCTTTTTGGTAAATTATCTAAAAATAATTCCAATGATATAAAATAAAATAGTTTGTTTTATTTTTTGATTTAGAACTTATTAATATCGTAATATTCGTGTCCATCTTAACGCTCCGTCTCCTTGTGCTGCATTGAAGCGGCGTTACTGAGATTCCCAAAACCCCAACCTTTGGCGCTTTGAGACACGTTTCTCTTCTTTTCTCTCCTTGCCCGTTTCTCTCTCTCTCTCTCTCTCTCTCTCTCTCATGAGGCGATCCCACTCTCTCCTCCGCCCCGCTTTCTCGAGCGCATGGCCTCCCTCCCTCCGTCCGCCATGTCTCCGTCCGGTCGCTTCTGCCCACCTCTCTACCGCATCGGCCCCCCACCAGCCCACCGAGCGGGTCTCCGCCATCGTCGACGAGATCTCCCGCCTTTCCCTCCTCGAGGTCGCCGATCTCACGGAGGCCCTCCGGACCCGGCTGGGCGTCGAGCAGATGCCGGTCATGGCCATCATGACCCCCGGCATGGGTGCCGCCGCCGGCTTCCCTGGACCCGCCGGTGCCGCCGGTGCGGCGCCTGAGGAGAAGGAGGAGAAGACGGCGTTCGATCTGAAGCTGGAGAGCTTCGACGCGGCCGCCAAGATCAAGATCATCAAGGAAGTGAGGACCTTCACGGACCTGGGGCTGAAGGAGGCCAAGGAGCTCGTGGAAAAGGCCCCAGCCGTACTGAAGAAGGGGGTGCCCAAGGAGGATGCGGAGAAGATCGTGGAGAAGATGAAGGAGATAGGTGCTAAAGTTGTTTTGGAATGAAGTGGTTGTTAGGTAGGATCTCCTTCTCTGTTACACAATTTTTTACCTAATCTGCTAAATTTTGGGATCAAGAAGATAAATGGGTGGAATGGATTCTTCATTCGGTTAAAGCTCATTCCCTACCTGAACATTTATTTGATGTAAGCTACGCCAACTTATTTTGCAATATCATCCCTTTCTATTCTATGGAAATGATTGAGTTTTGGGGTGAAAAAAGCAAAGTTATACAAGGAGTTGTTCCTTCTTGTCTTGTCCATCTACAATGAAACATGTGTTCGGTGAAAAGTAGGCACCTTAATTTGTTGTGATATTATCTCTTAGACCAATGGATTCTTGTAATCACGGCAGCAAAATTTAAATGAATGGTATGATTCTTGTACTTTTTTGTGCTTAGTTTTTTACTGAAACAGGCATTGGGCAGCAACAAGTTTACATTAGTCTCCTTGTATTATTACCAACTGTTCACTGAATTGGTAACTAAATAGTCACTGAAATAATGTTATAGGGAACTTGTGTGTCTATATGGAAACTGAAAACACATTGTTCCTGAAGAAGCATGTCAAAGGGATCTGTTGTGCCAGTTCATAACTGAGTGATGATACATGTGCCTGTTTACTGACAATAATATCGGATAAGAACTAAATCAACTTTCTTACCTTTTCTTTTTGTCATGACTTTATTCTACTACTATATGATTCCTGGAACATGAAAGATATGAGCTTTGTTCATGGAATTTCTTGTTTAATTGCCACAAGATTTTATGTAGGTTTGATTAGGGGCATGTATTTGTAGATTTTATACACCACACTAGATCTTAACAATTTGAGTTGTAATTTGTGTGCAAAATTAATTAAAATCTGAAGTCAACTCTTGATTTTTAATTTAAATTTGTTTAGGTTACCAGCAAATTTGAGTTACTTGTTATGTGCACATCTTAAAGTGCCATGTAATTCTGTTGGAAAGAGATATTGAACTGGATGTTCTCCATGTTCAGATGCATGAATTGTTTGATTTCCATACTATTGTTTTAGCTTTTAAGCATATCCTGTGAACTTATTGCAGTCCAAGATCAATTGCATTTTAATTTCACACTATTGTTGTAAGTTCATGCTATTAGCAGTGAAGAAAACAAGTGACTTATTGATCATGTTGCTAAATTAATGCTGGAGTAGTTTCCACAGGTAAAGATGAAGGAAAAACTGGTTATAGAAGAGTGATAAGGAAGATAAAGATTAAAGTGGAAAAAGAAGAGAAGTGAAAGCAGTGTTTTCTTTTTTTTAGTTTTATAATATCAGGCATGTCACATTTTTTAATCTCCTAACAGTTCCCATAACTTCTGCTGCACTATAATCATTACTGATCAAGGGTCCTTTTTATCACGTAGTCAACCCTGATTTTTTGACAAAATTGAGTATATGTAAGATTTTTTTTCATCAAAGTATTTTGGACTAGTGGATAGAAACATATGATGTATCCTTTGTGTACCCCTAAACTATCTCTATAGATGATATCATAAGAGTTTAGATGATAGAAAACTTATCTTAAATCTATTATAAATCAGGTCTTGTGTAGATGAAAATTAAACTACACCTAATCTAAACCTAGTTGCATCAAATCATGTCAGATATACACCATCACATCCTTGTGATAAATCTGACAATATTTGTGCTGTATAAATTGCTCCATCTCTTGGAGTTTTCTTTCATAAATTCATAAGAGGAGCCATTTCACTATGTAGACATTATTAGATGTTGTCCAGTCTGCTTTTATTTCTAATAATAAATGCTTTAATTATTTGATATACGGTAGCATTCAAGGTTTTAAATCTCAGTCTGGTACCAATTTTGATAATCTACCACACCAGTATGGTTCTAGTGTACTGGATGGTATACTGACTTGTATTGTTTGGTATTGTCAGAAAAACCAACAAAAATACAATATTGACTAGTGTTGGACCATATGATTCGAGACTGGTACTCTGTTGGACTGATAAAATACCAACCGGTACACACTGCACTGACTGGTATTTGAAATCTTGGTAGTATTCTTTAATATGTGGTATAAATGATTTTGAAAAATAATTTATGATATCTTGATGATTGACTCTACACGCATTGGAATTTTGATGAATGCTGTTGTACATCAACTCTTTTTCTGTTTCTAATTGTTCTTCCCCGATCCACTCCAAAAAAAATGTGCAAGTTGTGCAGCTAGTTGAAATAGGTTCAACCAGAGAACATGTGGAGGTGAATTATCACAAGAACCATGACATGATCTGATTCAGCTGATTAAGTTTGGATGATCACTATCAGTGCGATCAAGATTTGGACGATGACTACCGTTGCTCACATATCTAATCTGATGCTGAATGATGGAAAATTAATGACAAATCATGAGGGAAAGATTTATTTATGCTATTAAAGATACAAATCCTCCCTAAAAAATACATACAATTTTATGACCAAACAAGGCTCTTTCAGGTTTTCAAGAAAATCATTGACTATTGAAAAGTATCTGATTATTAGTTCTTAAAGGACATGTTGTTGTGTCATGAACATATGAACTGTTAATTGAGAAACTGAATGTCTAAGTGCATGGAATTATTACATGCAATGAATCAGTTTGTACAAGAAATTGGTCTGGAAAATTAGTTAGTGAAATGTTGTAGGTATCTCAGGTAAAGCTAGAGTGTGTATCAACCAAGGATCACAATACCGAATGATACTGCTCGTACTGTGGCCTTCGATGTCTTCGCCGAACACCGTAGATAAGGAGATCGCTTTCTTCTCCTCATTTGACATGACGAGGAGAAGAAAAGGAGGCGACATCGTCGAGACAACGTACGCCTCCTTTTTTTATTATATATATATATATATTTGTATATATATATATATTTGTATATATATATATATTTGTATATATATATATATATGTATACACATATACGTACCGAGTGGTACGCTATGAGTGTATCATATTGCTCGGTACACTGGTATCATACTGTATCGAGCAAAGCTCGATATGCCGATATGATACGAAATTACGAACCTTGGTATCAACCATTGAAGAACATTTGACTCATAACTTCTAAGTGGCATGCTTCTGTTTCATGGAAGAACTAGTATCCTAAAAAATCCAGCAATGGCATGTTATATCATGAGAACTACTAACATCATATGAATGAGGTTGCATGAGAATTGGTATTGAAAATATTTAAAAGGTTGGAGGTGCTGATATTAATTCTTGACAAAGGGTATCATGGCTGCTGCTGATGTTGTTCATAATATTAGCTGTTGAGATTAATGCCTAGAATGATGGGCTGTTCCTTCATAGAGCAATACAGTCACTTTTGGAATTTAATCTAGACATATTGATAATGAGGGTTGGCTAGTGAGGCATTAACGTGTGTGAATTTATTAGATTATCCTATGAATGTTTAATATGACTATTTATTAGAGGTGCACTATGCATTTGGCATTTGTTAGAAAGGTGCTATCTTATTGATTTTCTAAAGACTCTTGCCATATGCTTGCCTTGTGGAACCCTTTTTTTTTTTGAAGCAATAAAAAAAATCTGATTGCTTTCTACATCTGAGGCTTTTCTTAAATTTATTAGGTTCATTATTTTAAATTTTTTTTACTCTGGATATACTTGAGATGCGCACTAGTAAATATTTTGTCTGACCTTCTGAAATGTTTTTGTTTTTGAGAAGCTGCAACCCTGTTCCTGCATGAGATATAGGATCCTTACAGTACCTTTCTTGTATGCCGCACCAGATGAGCGTTTGTTTTCTCAACATTTGCCCGATACTGTCTTTCTGGGTTCAAAGTTCACCAAGGTGATTTAAAAGCATGAATTCTTTTTTATTAATATGTTATCAATAGTCATACAAATCAATTTATTTTTATTAATTTATTAATGATACTAAGCTGAGTAATATTGGTCTAGTCCCCGATATACCGCTGATCCAATGACTTGCCAGCATTGGGTTGATATTTAGATCTATGGTCAAGATTTGCTTTATGATGCACAGAATTGCTTGGAGACAATTAACAGTATGTAAAGTGTGATTCCCTGTTTAATCTTGCACTGGAGGTAGGTGGATGGTGTGTTTGGTTTATTTTCAAGAATTGGTGAGTTGATTACAGGAACTTGGTCTTGAGCATTTCAGGTATTGCAATCAAAGGTTAAATATATCCAAGTTACTAATTCGTGTCCTGGTATTGTTAGATGACATTAAAGGGGTTATTTGACAAAAATTCATGGACATTTTTCAGTGGCTAATTCGTGTATTATGAATGATTATACAATCAAAGTAGTAGTGATAGTCAAAGTGGATCCTAGTTAAACAGTGTTTCTTTTGTTGTGTTAATTGGGGTACTAGGTTCGGATCATGGTTTATATAGGAGTCCTACAGGCTAGTGAAACCTTGAAAGTTCGAAGCATAAGTGCATGCCAACAGCATGCTGGTGGTGCATTGACATTGGACAGTTTTGTGCTGAAATATTGTTGGCATTTGACCAGCTTGTGACTGGAGATAAAAAAAGCTTTGACCTAAGATTCAATGAGTTTGTACCTACTATCATAAGTGGTAAATTGATGCTATTGTATTAAAACTAAGTTTTGGTTAAACCGCATTCAGCCATTGGTCTTGTCTTGTGACTACTACTCAATTTTAAGGTCTTCTTAGAAGAATGGCACAAATCAACTGGTCAAGTGAGACTGCCAACCTGTGGATGTAGTTTCAACTTACTAGTGCTTGCTTTGTATTGTTTGTTCACATTTTCCACGTTGACGACTATCTCTGTACATATTTCACATGGGGAATATACAATGATTTAGTCAACACCGATGCTATATCTTTTGTTCTTCCATTCGCTGGGTAAAGTAATATTATAAGGGGCTGGTATTCTTGGATTGTGCACAATAAAGTTGTTTCAGTTGGCCTCATTTACCAAGATGTAAATGGAAGTACGCTTTCAGGTTAAGATTATTTATGGGTCACTTTTGATGGAAGCAAAAGATTTGCTAGACGAGATTACTTTGGAGTAAAGCTATATCTCCAGGGAAAGTAAGTGGAGATTCATTTGTAAAGACTGGTAATGGATGTTGTTGTAGGAAACAGATAATAGGATCTTATATGAAAATTCTGTCCAGGCACAATACGAAATAGTACAGATGCAAATAGATAACAGAAATTTGCAGTCACAAAGAATGGTCTTTTAGAAAATTCTGATTTCAGCTATAGCTACTGCTGGATGCAAGGAATACTGGAAATATCGTAGCTCCAAGCTGCCACTAGATTATTTCTGTTGGCAAAAGCTCTGTCAATGAAAAAAGGTATTACATCGCATGTAAATATCGGATGTAGTTTCATGAGGTGGTCAGATCTTCCGAATTTGTGGCTGGACAAATATTTTTTTCTTGCAGAAGCTTCGTACAGGCTAAACATTCAAGATGGTGGCTTCTTGAGAGGGTGACGTTATCTGATAAAATTATGGTGCTTCTATCATCCCACTGTGATTGACTATATGAATAAAATTTGCTAAACAATCAGCACAAGAGTTCCCTTTACCAGACACGGTTGGCTATCCAAGGAACATATTGGACTGAAAGACGTTGACCAGGTCCTTGAGTCTGATCCCATCATAATTCTCCTCGAGCTTCCGGTGACGGCTCCCTTGTCTTCAGGTTATTTCAGAATATTATTAGCTTAGCAGTTTGAATTATACTCTCTGAAGTAGGGCTTTAAATTACTTGACCATAAGCCGCTTCTATATAGGAACTTTGAGAGTGCTTTTTAATATGCTCAATAATTATTTCCTTCTCTACTATGTTTTGTAACAGCAATTTTATTTTTTTAATTTCAAATTAAAACGAGGAAAACAATCTCTGCATCTTTAAAATTTTCAGAAATCTATAAACTTAAAAGCACCCATGGACAGTGTGGCCTATCTATCCCTTTATTCAAAAGCTGTGATCACTAGTTACACACATTTATTTATCTGTAAATTGAATACTATAGTAAACAACTAATCTTAAATCAAGAATATTATAATTTAACTATAATATAAATTTAAGATTTAAATTAGTATCCTTACGTTCTAACATTTGAGGATAATAAAAAACATTCAAGCATTATTCATATCAACAATTTATAATCATACACCACGTCAATAATTCATAAAACTTTAAATCAACTCAACCAAACATTAGCCATGCTTATAAATTCATCGATACGAGAATCTATACAACCATAAAATCAATCATTTGCCACAAGTTTATATTGTCATAAAACTAAATTGTACTTATACAATAATAACACAGCTCAACTCAAACATTTTCATGATGAACTAACTTATAAAATTTATATAGTAATGGGATAAGCTATAAAACTCAATAAGTGACTAACATATCTACGACGAGAGATGGTAGTTCAAACAACTTTGGTATCAAAATCGTAAGGTAGAGATATAAAAACTCATATATATCATTCATTATATATAGAATCACAAATATCATTTTATTCGAAATATGTTTTATTCATAACAATGGAGTAAAGAGTAATTTTGGAGCATAACATTTGAGTAAAAAATATTTAGGCACTCATCAATGACATAAAAAATATTTCAGAGCATATCAATAGCGTATGAAATATTTTGGAGCATATCAATCAATAAATAAGAAACACAAGCTCAAATATCATATTTGATATTGTATTTATTTTATTTTTATCCAAAATATACATAAAAACTCATAAACAATACTTTGGATATCATATCAAAAACATAGAGGGTGAAATGGGATCATAACATAATATGGTCCATCCATTTCTGGATGACCATCAAACATAGGTCTCCTATTGAATCTCAGATTTTGATAATGAAATCAATTAATGAGTTTATGGACTAATAAATGTTTGAGATAAGTGATGCAGGCGAAACTTCGATCATGGACTTGAACCATTAAAAAACAAATCGTTGAAGCAGAAGAATCAAATGTTGGGCCGAAGAGCATCATGTTATAGATTGGATATCGGGCTGGAAGGATCAAGTATTGCGCCAAGAAAATTAGATGTTACGAGAGGTCAATATATTGATGGATCAGGTAATACACCAAAGGAAAGGATGATACGTCAGAGATTCGGATGAAGTGCCAGATGAATAGATGAAATGCCGGATAATATGTTGAAGGCTTCATAATTATAATTAGAGTTGTTAAGTCTTGATTAAAATCTTTTAGAGTCTAATTGAATTAGTTTTGGGGTGTAACCATGTTAACTTAATTAAGAGCCCATTAGGCCTGAACTAGGGTTTAATTAGGCTTGTTAGAAGGCTAATTCAGTGACTTGGAGTTAGGCAGGGTGGTGGTACTGCCAGGCCCAAGTAGTGTTACCGCTTGAGAGCTGGAAAGCATAGTTTATACTTTTTCAGAAATCCCGACGGTAGTCTCGCCCAAGCAAGCAGTGATACCGCCAAAGCCCATGTTTCTAAGCTTTGTCAGGTGGTAGTACCACAAGAGCCCAAGTTCCCAGGCTCTGTACGATGGTAGTACCACTTGGCATAGGTGGTAGTACCGATAGTACCTCAAAACTCGGGGATTTAAATTTTTGACTTGATTTTTTAAGCCATTTGGAGTCTATAAATACCCCACTCATGCTTGCTTAGTGAAAATATGAAAACTTTATGATTTGAAGTGTGTAAACTATCTTGAAAAGTATTAAGTCTCTTCCTCTTTAAATTTAGAGGTCATTCTAGGGGAGTTGTGAGATTTTCTTATAAAAGAGAGGTGTGAAGGTTCTCTCGTGAAAAAGAGAAAGAGTTGTAACAAGGGTAGTTGATCTTTACTCATTGAAAAGAAGATCAATAGTGAAAGTTGATGGCCTTGAGGGAAGAGGAATCGGGAGTGGACGTAGGTTGGGATAACCGAACCACTATAAATTTGGTCTGCATTTCTCTTCATGCTTTTCCTTGCTATTACTAACTGATTTAGTTACTCACTACCCTTACTCATATTCTAAGTTAAACGCATTTTTGATATGTATTTTTTGATCAAAATTTTTCAAATCGAAACTTTATTTTGAAAGACTAATTCACCCCCCCTCTTAGTGCCTTTAGGATCCTAACTGTTGAATCTCAAATTTTGATGATGAAACCAATCGATAGTATTTATGATTTAATTTATGTTTTGAATGATGTAGGAAGCTTCAATTAGGATAAAATAATTAAAGCAGGAAGAATCATGTTGGGCTGGAGGAAAACATGTCAGAAGATTAGACGTCGAGCCGGAGGATCGGTCGACGTATCGATAGAAGGCTTTGGGCCATGGTTTCGGGCATTGGGCTAAGAAGAGTGGATATTGCACCAAGGATATCGGAGTTGCGGAGGTCAACTGGTCGATTGGGCAATAGGCTACAAGAGAGGACGATGCACCGAAGAATCTAACGAAGCGTCAATGGACTAATGACATGCCAGACAATATGATTCATGCTTAGTAATAATTGTCTAGATCAAAATATGTTTTATGTGTGCAAGATTAACTATGATAGAAAGGCATAAAGTAAAATGAAGTCCTAGAGTCAAGAACGCGATTTCGTTGGGAGTTTGAGAGTTCGTCGGAAGTTCGGACGTTCGTCGGAAGTTCTACCGGAACTGATCGAGAAGTTCAGGAGCTTACCAAAGAAGCTCATTGGATCTTGCCAAGAAGATCGATGTGAAGTCCAGGAGATTGTTGGGAGTCCGCTGGAACATTGCCGAGAGATCGTCGGAAGTTCGCCGGAAGATCGCCGGAAGCTCGCTGGAAGAAACCTAGACTTACGGACTTTGTTTAGCTTACTAAATATCTTAAAATTCATATTTAGTACATAATTGGGATTAGAATTGGGCCAACCCAATTAGGAGACAGTTGGGCCAAGTTTGGGTTGTGTTGGGCTAAGAGAAAGGTCCAAATAGTGACCAAATAAGTGAAATCGTCGTGGTACAGTATCTGAGATTGTGTCAGGTAGTGGTACTGCTCAGACATAGTCTTCTAAGTGATGGTATCACCAGATTGGGCGGTGGTACCACCCAGTGTCAGACTGTAGGCGGTGGTACCGCCCATACCCTAAAATTTCGGGGATTTAAATTTTGGCTCTATTTTTGAAGCCATTTGGGGTCTATAAATACCCTAGCTATTCCTACATGGAGAAGCAAGAAAAGTGAATAAAATCTCTATGTTTCTAGAGTTGAAAACCCTTGTAAAGTACAGAGTCCCTCCTCCTAAAGTTTAGAGATCATTCTAAGGGAGAGTGTGAGGGAAGCTTTGTAAAAAAGGGGTATAAAGGTTCTCTCCTGAGCTTGCAATAGGAGAATAGAGTTGTAAGAAGGAGATTGATCTTTACCTATTAAAAGAAGATCATTAGTGGATGTCGGTGGCCCCGACGGAATGAGAATCAGTGGAGTGGATGTAGGTCATGGCGATTGAAACACTATAAAAACTTAGTTTGCATTTCTATTCTTGCTATTTACCTTCACTACAAACTACTTACTTGCTTTATTTCCATTATGCTTATGAATATAATTTTTAAGTTAATATCTCTCCGAAATGAATTTCGTCGAAATCGATTTTAATCGAACGAAGATTTTTTAAACCGACATAATCTTTCCGCTTCACTAATTCACCCCCTTCTCTTTGTGCCAACTTATTTCTAATAGTTGATATTAGAGCCTCGTGATTTCTCATTTGGTTTAACACCTAAGAGAAATGACTCTTTTCGGTTTTCAAGAGAGTCACTCTCTCATTCGTCCTCCCTTATTCAATGGGACGAACTACACATATTGGAAAACTCGAATGAGAGTTTTCTTGCTTTCTTTGAATTTGGACTTATAGAATATTATCGAAAGCGGTTTTCAAAGGTCTTCTCTTCCAATGAACCATTGGAATGATTTGGAGAAGAAGACTTTTTCCTTAAATGCTAGAGCTATGAACGCTCTATTTTGTGCTTTAGAAAAAACTGGATTTAATCGGGTTTCTACTTGCGAAATGGCTTTCGATATATGACATGCTCTCGAAATCACACATGAAGGCACTAGCAAAGTTAAAGATTCAAAAATCTAACTTTTTAATGTATGATTTTGAACTTTTTCAAATGAAGCCAAGTGAAACCGTTATTGACATGTATACCCGTTTTACGGATGTTGTCAATGGTTTAAAAGCATTTGGTAGAAGTTTTTCGGATTTTGAACTTATAAACAAGATTTTACGTTCTCTTAATAAGAGTTGGGATTCAAAAGTAATGGCTATTCAATAATAAAAAATTAAATAATTTACCAATTGAAGAATTTATAGGGTCTTTGATAACCTATGAAATGATGTGCAATGCACTTAAAGAATTTGAGAATCACCTTCCAAAGAATATGAAAGATTTTAGACTTAGAATAATTGAAGCCCACTCGAGCATAAGCTCAAGTAATGGTGAACTCGAACTCCTCATGAAATTTTTAAAACAAGAATCGAAAATTAAAAATGAACTTAAAAAGAAGAAGATGGCGATTTTGGACGAATTGAGCTCATCCGAAGACAAGAAGAAAATCAACAAAGGCGAGATGGCAAACTACACCTTAACGGCTTTCTACAATGAGGTAACCAAAACCCCTTTGTCTTATTTCGAAATTACATAATATTTTTCATTAGTTATTTTAGTTTAGAAAAATTATTTTTCTTGAAAATTACTGTTTAATAATACAATGAAAATGCTAAAAAATTAGGACCATGCTTATTTTTCTAGTAATTTTGAAAATGATCATGAAAATTGCATGTTTTATGATAAATGAACAAATATGTTAGACTTAAATCTAATGATAATCCTATGTATATTTGTAAGAAGCATTAATGTGTATTATATTGATTAATCATATTGTATCTTAATTTTGATTGAGGATGATCTATGATTCATGAAATCATGTTTGATTTGAAGTAATGATGTGATATCCTACTTAATGAGTTTATCTTTCGAAATTATGCATGATGATTTGAAATAATAATGATTTTTGGGTGATTTATGGATTATCGATCTTTACCGTTATGAAAGTTCTTTTTCGGCTTTAAATGTTGATGTATATTTTTGTTTGGCATAAAAAGACAAAGACATGCTTGTATGAAATCAAATCACTTAGATTAAAATAAAAAGAGGGAATGCATATTTTTCTTGAATATACCTCTAAAACTTTTTGATTTTTCAACAAGTGATTCTTAGTGATAAATCCATCTTATATAATCTCTTGAAAATGATCTTGATTTGATGATTTGAATTTAAATGAGCTTTATCTTGGTTTTTCGAAATTTATAACTTAAGATTTCTTATGCACGAATCAAGATCTCCTATGTTTCTTTTATCCACTTATGAAAGAAGAGATTTGTTGAAATAAATCATGTCTTATGACATTCATGAAAAATTGAGACATTATGCATAAATCGAGTTCTCACGAGACTCTATTTACATTGTCTTCAATGAATTTTCTTGAAAAGATGTTGATAATTTTGACGATCTGAATTTGAATAAGTTTTATCAAAATCATGATCTTGGTTTATTAGAATTACTTGAGATATTTTTTTTAATCAAGATCTCTTCTTTGTACTCCTATGATTTTTCTTAGTATTTTACTAAAGAAGAGATTTTCTATGTGAATCATAATATTTTATATGCATGAATTGAGGTCTTGTTCTCCTACAAGATTAATGAATTTTATCTATATCATGATCTCCTAAGAGTTCTTTTCGTTAATTATTTAAGAGGAGATTTGTTAAAATGGATCATGGTTTCTCTTGATTTCTCGAATTTTAGAGTTCTTTTATCTATATCATCATCTTTTATTTTTGATGATTGAAATAATGATTGAAACATTGATGATATGAATGTATGAAATACTCATGATACTATTTTGATGCTCTAAAATGATATAAATTTGCTAGCTTATAAGTATCATATATGATTTGATGATTGATTTATTTTTAGCATCATGCATAAAGTAAGGATGGTACGTAAAGTTTTAAAATTGTGCATGTTGTAAATTGAAACTATAATAATGCACAAACATATTGAAATAATGATTTAAACATTAATGTAATTATGAATGATGATTTGATATTATGCATGCAATATTTCAACTTATGATAATGACGTATGCAATGATAAAATATTCATGATGAAAAATTATTTTGACATTCATAACTTGATTTTTCATCTTTGATTATTCATCCTTTGTCATGATTTAAAAATTATTATAAAAGAAAAAAGAGATACAAAATTGTATTCTTCCCTTCTTTTTGATAATACAAAGGGGGAGATAGCTAGCTTGTTGCACAAGTCAAGAAGATGCAAAAACTTGCTTGCTTGCTTGCACATCTAAAGAGAAGATGCAAACGTACTTCATGTAGCTTGCTTCATGTAAAACATTGTATCTTACTAGCTTGTTATCTTATATTATTTTTCAAAAACTTGCTAGCCTTCGTACTTCAAAAAGAAGTAACACTTGCCAAATTGCTAGCTTGAATGTTGTAAAATAATGTAAAATTTTGCTAGCTTGCACTTTGCAAAGAAAGCAAAAATGACACTTCTCAAAAGAGAAGAAAGAGCTTGCTCTCTTGAACATCACTATCTTGCCAATCAAAAGAAGCAAAACTTGTAACTTGCACATTGCAATAGGAAGCAAGAATCACTAGCTTACACACTTCAACAAGAAAGCTATCTTGCATTTGCTTTCGAAATTTTTGCTAGCTTGTATGTTGTAAACTTGCTATCTTACTACCTTGCATATCCAAAACTGTGATGTAACACTTGCTAAATTTTCTAGTTTACAAATTGTATGATGATAAAATTTAATATTATATTTTTTATGCAATGATTTGAACTTATATCTCAAATACTAGATAGTTGGAATTTCTCCTTTTTGTTGATGACAAAGGGGGATAAGTATGATCATGTTATACATGATGATATGTTGCAAATATTCATGATAAAATTTGCAATGACTTGAATTCATCTTGAATTTAGGGTTCTATCAATATGACATATTGATATGGGGAGTTAAGGTTAACTCCATCATCAATTGGTTGTCATCATAAAAAAGGGGGAGATTGTTGAATCTCAAATTTTGATGATGAAACCAATTGATAGTATTTATGATTTAATCTACGTTTTGAGTGACGTAGGAAGATTCGATCAGGATGAGACAATTAAAGCAGGAAGAATCATATTCGACTAGAGGAAAACATGTCAAAAGATTAGACATCGAGTCGGAGGATCAGTCATGTATCGATAGAAGGCTTTGGGCCATAGTTTCGAGCATCGGGCCAAGAAGAACGGATATTGGACTAAGGATATCAGAGTTACAGAGGTCAACTGGCCGATTGGGCAATAGGTTGCAAGAGAGGACGATGCGCTGAAGAATCGAACGAAATGTCAATAGACCAAAGACATGCCGGACAATATGATTCATGCTTAGTAATAATTGTCTAGATCGAAATGTGTTTTATGTGTGCAAAATTAACTACGATAGAAAGGTATAAAGCAAAATGAAGTCCTAGAGTTAAGAACATAATTTCGTTGGGAGTTCGAGAGTTCATCGGAAGTCCGGACGTTCATCAGAAGTTTTATTGTAATTGATCGAGAAGTCCAAGAGCTTGCCAAAGAAGCTTATCGAAACTCGCCAAGAAGATCAACATGAAGTCCAGGAGCTTGCCGGGAGTCCGTTAGAATATTACCGAGAGATCATCGGAAGTTCGTCAAAAGATCGCCGGAAGCTCGTCGGAAGCTCGCCGGAAGAAACCTAGACTTACAGACTTTGTTTAGCTTATTAAATGTCTTAAAATTCATAGTTAGCATATAATTGAGATTAGAATTGGATCAACCCAATTAGGAGACAACTGGGCTAAGTTTGGGTTATGTTGGGCCAAGAGAAATGACCAAACAGTGACTAAACAAGTGAAACCGTCGTGGCACAGTCTCGGAGACTATGTCAGGTGGTGGTACCACTACACTGGGCAGTGGTACTACCCAGTGTTTGATTACAGGTGGTGGTACCGCCTGTACCTTAAAATTTCAGGGATTTAAATTTTGGCTCTATTTTTGAAGCCATTTAGGGTATATAAATACCTAGCTATTCCAGCATGGAGAAGCAAGAAAAGTGAACAAAAACTCTATGTTTCTAGAGTTGAAAACCCTTGTAAAGTATAGAGTCATTCCTCCTAAAGTTTAGAGACTATTATAAAGGAGAGTGTGAGGGAAGCTTTGTAAAAAAGGGATGTAAAGGTTCTCTCCTGAGCCTACAAAAGGAGAATAGAGTTGTAAGAAGGAGGTTAATCTTCGCCTATTAAAGGAAGATCATTAGTGGATGTCGATGGTCTCGACGGAAGAGGAATCAGCGAAATGGATGTAGGTCATGGCAACCGAACCACTCTAAAAACTTGGTTTGCATTTCTATTGTTGCTATTTACCTTCATTGCAAACTACTTACTTTACTTTCATTACACTTATGAATATGATTTCAAAGTTAATGTCTCTCCGAAATGAATTTTATCGAAAACGATTTTAATCGAACGAAGATTTTTTAAACCGACGTAATCTTTCTGTTGCATTAATTCACACCCCTCCCCCTCTTAGTGCCGACTCGTTCCTAACACTAACATCTCCCATGTTTGGGAGCTCTATCCCCTAACGTTTGGATAAAGTAAAAAAGGGACCGATAGAGTATCATGGGTTTTATACATACTCCCTTTCCAATTTTTGGTAAAAGTTCACATTATCCCACAAATAACAGAGTACAAAAGGACATTATAAGAAATAAATTCAGCATGTATCGGAAGCACATCCGAAATAATGAAAACATACATATGCATATATGAAATAATATGATGCAAACATAAACTTTTATATAATGCATTCAGATATAGAAAGAATTAAGGATAAGAGCTATAAGAGTTCAAAGCAATCACATAAGGCAAGAATTCTAGATGAATTCAATTTCAAAGAGATGGAATAAGAATAAGCACAATTGGCATAAGTTCTGTCTTGGTAGAACTTATGAGACACATCACACATTATTTAAATAATCAATTATACTCTAATTTACTCAAAAAAGATATCATTTGAAAGATATATTAATATAATTTTAGATAAAATAAGTTTTATATAAATTAGAGTTCCCATCAAGAAGTTAGAAACAATTTAGTAACAAAAGGTAAGAGAACATCATCTCTATTTTATAGAATCTATAGGGTCGATTGAAATAGATGTTTGGGTAGGCATTATATACCAAGCAATTTAGTATCGAAAGGTTAGAAATTATGATATTTGTTTTATAGAATTTATAAGATCAATTAAAATAGAAGTTTGGGTACTCATTTGAACTTCTAATCTTTCAATCAAAGCATGAAAATCTATGAGTATACTTTTAGATAAAATAAATTTTCTCCAAATCACGGTGTAAAGAGTTATGTCTAAAACAAGACAGAAACGTTAGAATCTAAAAAAATTTACTTTTCACGGTTTGAGATATGAAACTAGATAGGTATCATATGAGTGTTCTAACTATTTCCTATGGTGATTTTAATCTCTATTTTTAGCTTTATTATGTATAATTTCAAAGATTGGCTAAGATGATTGAATTGAAGGGGAAGATATCTTGAGCAAGGCTTTTAGTACATTCATTTTAAGATGAGATGATCCTTGTGTGGGCAAAACAAGCTTCTTTTTCCCCACTATTTGAGTACCCTCCTTCCATATAATCAGGACGATCAAATTTGTCTGGTGCTGAACAAATGTTTTGAGATTTCAATAGTTCAGAAACACTATAACTAAGTTTCAATCAGAGCAAATTTCCACCAATAATTATAGGTTTTGAGGTTTCATAAAATGATTTATTTGAGAGTGTGCATGATTTTGAATGAAATTAGGAAGATTTTATCATAGTTCAAAATAATGGATATAAATCCTTATTTTTCTCACTTAGCTTTAGAATTAGATGTATATATATCTTGAAAAATATTATAATATTTTATTCATTTAGTGTGAAAGAGTAACAAAAGAAAATGTGAGACATTGTTCAGTTATAATTGGTTCCATTTAAAGCTAAATTAGTTTGATTAAAAATTAATCAACCAATCATCTTTTCTGATAGGAGGACCATTTGATCATCTTTTTGTGGACAAAATAAAAAAAAATCACCCAAGAATGAATCATGATGTAAAGAAAATATTTTTATTTTTTCAAAATAAAAACCAAAACTAAATTGAAGCTGAAGAAATTTCGAGTATGGGTAGGCAAAACAAGATTCTTTTCTTTTCTAATTCTCCCCTTCCAGATTATTGGGCCCAGTCAATTAGACTCCGTGAGAAATTGGGTGTTCGTGGAAGATTAGTCACGCAGACATCATGGAGTTGGCCGCGTGATGAATGTTGACCAAGCCATTATCGCCGACGCGGTAGGCACAAGGAAACTGGGAAGAAAGTGAGGTCACCGCGGCGAAGACACGGCTTGTGTTCACGGTTCGCCTATTAGTCCTCGGCCTTTCCCCTTCTTCGCCACAAACAGATTGCACTACTTTGCCTTTCTCTCTGGATCTTCTTCCGTCTGCACTGCTCTTTCTCGAGCTAGTCCGAAGGAGGAGGAGCAGATCATGGCGAAGTACATGGAGATGTTGGACATGGGCGTGCGCATCGCGGCTCGGTTCCACTCTCACTGCCCTCAGACGGCGCGCATGTATTACAAGCCGCCCTCCTCCACCTCCGACGACACCGCCCGTAACTCGTCTTCCTCCTTCGCCACCACCGCCCATCCGGAGATCTTCACTCGGGCTGCTGCTTCGCTGATGGCTCCTCGGTCACCGGTGGCCTTCGGTAGAAACGGCGTCGGCTTGGAATTCATTCTTGATACTGTCTTCTGAAGGTTGCTGATGTGGGAAGACACAAATTTTTTTGTTTCTCGAAAGAAATATGAGACACAATTCTTTTGTTCCCTCTTCATGCGTGCAGATTTCGTGGCATGCGAGAGGGTCTTCTTTTTATTTTTATTTTTCAAACAAGAAATAAAATAAAATGATGGTTGCTACAAAGAGGTGGGGAAAAATCAAACTTAGACTAAGAAGTGACACCCAATGGATGAGTCTTTAAAAAATGTAGAGGGTTAATGTAAACAGCCTTATCCGGCAAGCAAGGAGGTTTCAACTTTTCTGGAATCTTGATTATGTACGTTGAGAAACAACAATTCTAACCTGAAGTTAAATGTCACATTTTTTTTAGTTTTATTTTTAAAGGCATTGAGGCCTACAAATATGTCATTCTTTCCTCCGTAAAAGAGTATGAAAGTATAAATAAAAGTCTTAGATTTTGGATTGTAAAAATATTGAAAAAGTACTAAGTGTTCTCCTTCTTTAGTTTTGTGATCATTCTAAGAGGATTGTGAGGCTCGTAAAAGTTATCTCCTAAACCTATAAAAAGGAAAGAGTTATAAAAGGGTAGTTGGTCTTCGCCCATTGAAGGAAGACCGTTAGTGTACATTGGTGGTCTCGACGAAAGAGGAATTGAGAGTGGACGTAGGTTACGATGACTGAACTATTATAAATTTGGTGTGCACTCTCTTTCTGCTCTTCATTACTGTTGTTTTTGTTTTAATTGCTTATTACATTTACTTCAAGTGAATCATACTTTCGATATCATTTTTGATATGGGTTTCATTGAATCAAACTTTTCAAATCATTGAAGTTTTTTGAATCGATGTAATGTTTATTGTGCTAATTCACTTCTCCTCTTAGTGTCAGATTTCGATTCTAACAAGTCTAATTCTTCATATTTAGTGCAAGGGGTTAATATGTAATTATCGTGCTTATTTTGTAATTTATCAAAAGTACTAGAGAGAGAAGCATGATCCTTTGTTGAACACTTCATATTTTTTACCAACTAATTCATGAAAAATATTTTATAATTCATCTTAAAGAAAAGGGGTTTTGGTCGAGTCATATACCTCGTCATTGAAAGCCATCAAAATGTAGTTTGCTACTTTGTTTTCAGTTTGCTCCTCGTCTTCGGATACACTTGATTTGTCCCAAGACGCCTTGAGTGCTTTCTTTTTCTTTGGTAGCCTTTTCTTTTTCTTTGGCAGCCTTTTCTTTTTAAGTTCATTTTTATTTTTAGATTCTTATTTTATGAACTTTTTAAATTTACTTGTGAGGAGTTCAAAGTTATCATCATTTGAACTTTCACTCGAGTGATCTTCTTTCATTCTAAATGCCAAATCCTTCATGTTTTTTGGAAAGTTATTCGCATGTTCATCAAGTTCATCATGTGCCTTGCACATTATTTCATAGGTCATTAATAACCCAATAAGTTCTTCAAATAAAAAATTATTTAAGTTATTTACTTCTTATATTATCATTACTTTCGAATCTCAATTTTTAAAAAGAGATTGTAAAACTTTATTAACAAGTTCAAGATTCAAAAAATATTTGCCAAGATCTTTTAAACTATTGAGAATATCCATAAAATAAAAATAATAGTTTCACTTAGCTTCATTCAAAATAATTCAAAATCATGCATTAAAAGATTTATTTTAGACTCTTTAACTCTACTTGTGCCTTCATGCGTAATTTCAAGAGTGTGCTAAATGTCATATGCAGTTTCACAAATCGAAATACGATTAAAATCATTTTTGTCTAAAGCACAAAATAGAATGTTCATATCTCTAGCATTTAAAGAAAATTTTTTTTTCTTCAAATTATTTAATGATTATAAGACTTTTAAAAACTATTTTTAATGATATTTCATAAATCAAAATTCATAGAAAGCAAGTAAACTCTCATACGTGTTTTTCAATAAGAGTAGTCCATCTTATTGAATATAAGAGGACGAATGATAGAGTGACCTTCTAGATTACTGAAAAAAGTTATCTCTCTTGGATGTTAAACCAACGGGGAGAAACGTGGCTCTAATATCAACTATTAAGACCATATTAGCACTAAGAGGGGGGGGGATGAATTAGTCCTTTTAAAAAATCACGTCGGTTTCAAAATTACATTCGACGAAAATTGATAATGAAAGTGAGCTTGACTTAGAGTAAGTATAAACTGGAGTAAGCAATAAAATTAGTAAGCAATAGAGGTAAATAGCAAAGGAAAAGAGCACACCAGATTTATAGTGATCCGATTGTCGTGACCTATGTTCACTCCCGATTCCTCTTCACTCGAGGCCACTAGCTTCCACTACCAATCTTCTTTTAATAAGCTAAGATCAACTACCTTACAACTCTTTCTCCTTTTGACCAGCTCAAGAGAGAACATTTACTCTCCCTTTTTATAAGGTAACTAACACACACCTTCCTTAGATCTACTTTTAAGCTCAGGAGGAGGAAACTCAATATTTTGGTAGAGTTTTCTCGATTTTTTCCTTAAGAATTCTTGCTCCTTTCTTGCTACCAAAGTGAGGTATTTATAGGCCCCAAATGGTTTAAAAAATAGAGCAAAAAATTTAAACTCTAAGTCTTTCGAGCATAGGCGGTACCACTGCCTGCACTAGGCAGTACCACTGCTTGCACTAGGCAGTACCACTACTTGCTAGTTTGACATTGGATAGTACCACCACCCAGTTTGGCAGTACCATTGCTTGACACATTGATATTGGGTGGTACTACTACCCAATCTGGCAGTACTATCACTTGATAGCCTAGAAAAGTATGCTCTTGGCTTTTTCAGCTCATAGGTGGTTCTACTTGCTAGTCATATGTGCCTTGCAAGCCAATCACGTGAGTGATGACACATGTGACTTGACACAGAATCTTTTTGCTTATTATATTTTAGCATTGATCACTTTATATTACTTCTTGCATATATGCATAAATATATTATGATGTCTATGGATCTGTGCAATGAGAATCATATTATGATAATGAGACCGATTCACCTTTAAACACATATCTTAAATAATTCTAGTCATAGGTTACTCGAGAGGGACATCGAGATAACCGGACAAATTGGTGTGTTGTATACCGGTCCATATGATGGATGTAGCTAGTCTCATAGCTGCTCGTGTGGGGACATTAGGGATACAATACAAGTATTCATTAGAGAATGAGTTCACTGATTGATCCGCTTATGGAATGCTGAATGGTTGATGATGCCTTATTATTAAACAACGATTCCGTAGTCTAAGTAGTGTATTTGGTCCTTAGACTTGAGAAACCAAGGATGTCCTGTATGAGTGCTCTACTATTTGATAACAGACTTATAGGTTTGGATGTCCCAGATCTAGCACAACTGGTCATCGAGAGTGGTAGTCAATCTTACGAGGGCTATTATGTGTCAATAGAGGATCATCCACTTTTGGTGTCATGAGAGGAATGTCCCATGTGTTTTTGCTCAGACAAATCCCTAGCCAGGTCATTCGGATTGAGAGAGAAAGAGTTCTCCGGGAGAATCCGATTAAAGTAAGACTCGAGTAGAAACCGTATAGGTCTGACAGCACCATGCCTGGTATACGGTCTTTGAGATATTAGATGGATGAGGGACTATAGGTATATGGTGACTGAGGATATATAGGTCCAATGGATTAGATTCCCTTGTATCGTTTGGGGGCTACGATGTAGTGGCTTAGTACGTCCATAGTCGATGAGTCGAGTGAATTATTATGGAGATAATAATTCACTGTGCTAAAAGGAGTTCTGACAAGTATGACTCATGGCCAGCTCGATATTGGGTCTAGAGGGTCACACACATATGGTAGGTATTGCGATGAGTAGAGGTTCGGGTATGAGATATCCGTCGGAGCCCCTATCTTATTGGATATCCAATAAGCCCATAAATTATTGGATCCTATGAATGAGATCCAATAAGAGCCCATGAGAGATTATTGGATAGAGATTCACTAATCTAAGATGATTGGGTAGTTGGATGAAGATCCAATACCCAATTAGGGTAGGATCCATTGGGGTTAAGTTGACAAGGGACCTCTATAAATAGGAGGGAATCAGTGGTTCATAGGCTAGTGCTTTTTGGTTGCCTCCCCTATTCTTCTCCCCCTCTCCACCTTAGAGTAGGTCTGGAGTTTTGAGGAGTATTGTCACAACCCTACTATGTGGATTACCACTAGAGAGGGGGGCACTTGACCTCCTTTACCCTCTCCTAGAGATTTGTAAGGATTCAAGGATATACAATCTCCTTAGGCAATACAACTTATCTTATATGCTGTTTTAAATTTTACAAATTTTGTGCACCAATTTTTACACAACAATGAACATCATTTTGGGAAATTGGGAATTTTATTTTTTGTTCTTCCGTTATGCATTGATGTCGCCCCCAAGATTTCCCAACAGTGGTATCAGAGCCAGGTTGTTCGTGCAAAAGATTGGTTTTAAACTAAATGTGTTATGTTTTGAAGAAGCTTTTAGCATCAAAATCGTTGACGCAAAAGTGAGAAAGGGCAGCATTGCCATCTCCCTGCAACAAGTTTGTTGCTGGCGGTCGGTAGTCCGCTAGCGCTGCCTGCAACCGCTGGCGTTGCCATTGGCAGCCTGCGTGTAGAGGCGCCGCGGGGCAGTGGCACTTGAGGCCGCTGCCCCCATGTCCGTCCGTAAAGGTCAACCTCCCCGAAGCCTCCCATGGTCCCTTAGAACCACAAAAGAGATAACGGGATAGAGAAAACGCCTCACTCGGGATCCACAAGCAAATATTCTAGGAAACACTTCATAGACAATGCAAATTACAAACAGACTTTACAAGCTCTGAATAGTTGCACAACAAAGGGTCAAAATGGTCCATTACAGATCAAAAATCTCTCACAAGTGTTCACATGACACAACATTTATTTACAAGCCTAAAATGGCCACCAAACCCAACTAAAATGGGACTATTAAGCCTTTGGCTATCCCTCTACATGCTAGGCAAAGTATGAACATACCAAAAGATACAGACATACATAAGCATTACATCAAACATCCTGTTTAGAAGTTTGTCCGTGACATTCTCCCCCACTTATTCCTTCGATGTCCTTGTCGAAGCCTTTGTCGACACTGCAACTCCTCGCCTTTGTTGAGTCTTCAATCTTCTGCTCCAGCTAAAATGCACCTCTTGGCTCCTAGTTGCTCTACGCTATTGTTTTTGAGTAGTCGAACCTTTGATCCGCCATGCTGCTTCAACTCACCAATGACTTTGACTCTAGTGTGGGGTTGGCTGAGTTGTGTTGATCCTTATTGATTCCTACGGATCCTCCAAATGAAGGAAAAGACCATCCTTACTATACGCCAGTCTCTGAGATGTCTCATGTTGCTTGAACTGGGTGGATGCTTGTTGGAGATTTAACGAGCATCGCCTTGCAAACTTTCAAAGTTTTTGGTCATTCCTCCATAAAATTTGCTCATCGACTCTTCTTTCACTTAGTTGTCACTTCCAAGTAGATTCACATCACTTCTACTTTTGATTGATATTCTATTGGGAAATGAGGTGGATACTCTACTCTCAGTAGCACTGATCACCAATGGTGAGGATTTGACAACTATTATCTTCTAATGAGACATGGGTTCCTTCACTTAAGCAATCACCCCGTTGTTATCGCAATATAAGGAGATCAGCTCCATGCTACTCGGCACGACTCCCAAATATGTGATGAACTTCTTCACCTAGACTCCCTCCTTTATTGCATATGATGCAGTAATGTACTCCGCCTCTGTGGTCGAGTCAGCAGTAGTATCTTGCTTGGAACTCTTCCAGCACACTGCTCCTCCATTCAAGGTGTATACGTACCCCGAGTTTGACTTGCTATTATCGACATCAGATTGAAAACTTGAGTTTGTTTAGCCTTCAACCTTAAGGCTACTACCTCCATATACTAGTAAAAGATCCTCAGTCCTTCTCAAGTACTTAAGGATACACTTTACTGCTTTCCAATGCTCCAAGCCTGGATCCGCCTGATACTTACTCGTGACACTCAAAGCATGCGCTGTATCAGGCCTAGTACATAGCATGACATACATGATAGACCCTATTGTTGAGGCATAAGGTATCATATCCATGTTCGCCCTTTCTTCTGGAGTCTTTGGGGACATACTCGTAGAAAGTGATATCCCATGTCTCATCGGTACGAGACCTCTCTTGGAATTTTTCATACCAAACCTTTTGAGAATGGTTTCTATGTACCTGGACTGGGACAAGCCAAACATCTCTATAGATTCTAATCCCCAAGATATAGGATGCTTCCCCTAAGTCGTTCATGGAGAAGTGTCTAGATAACCAAGCCTTTACTGTGGATAGCATTCCTACATCATTCCCAATGATTAGGATGTCATCCACATATAACACCAAAAAGGTGATAGCGCTCCCACTTACCTTCCTGTACACACAAGGCTCATCTTCATTCTTAACGAAGTCATAAGATCTGATTACCTCATCAAATCTTATATTCCAACTTCGGGAAGCTTGCTTTAGTCCATAAATGGATCTAAGCAACCTACACACCTTATCTAGGAAGTTCTTGGACACGAATCTCTCAGGTTACATCATATACACCTCCTCCTCGAGGTTTCCATTGAGGAATGTGGTTTTCACATCCATATGCTAGATCTCATAATCATAGTGTGCTGCAATAGCCAATAGAATTCTGATGGATTTTTAGCATTGCTACGGGTGGGAAGGTTTCGTCGTAGTTAGCACTTTTCCTTTGACGATACCCCTTAGCCACTAGCCTTGCTTTATAGGTCTCTATCTTTCCATCTACTCCAATCTTTTTCTTAAAGATCCACTTGCAACCGATGGGTATAATACCTTCGGGCGTATCAACTAGGTTCCAAACTTTATTGGAGTATATAGAATCTATCTCAGAATTCATGGCTTCTTACCACTTCCCGGAGTCTATACTCATAATAGCCTCCTCGTAGGTCTAAGGATCAATATCCTCAACATCCTCTTCTCTAATATGTCCCACATATCTCTCAGGAGGATGAGATACTCTATCAGACCTACGTAAAGTTGAAACTTGTGTATTAGGTACCTGAACAGACTCGGATTGTAGAGTGGTGCTTGAGCTTGGTTCTCCAACCTTGCTCAACAATATCATTCTCCCACTATCTCCGCCAAGAATGTTCTTTCTCAAGGAACATTGCTCTCTTAGCTACAAAGACCTTTTGGTCCTCGAGATGATAGAAATAATACCCGCAAGTTTTCTTGGGGTATTCCACAAATTTGCATCGCTCTATTCTTGATTCTAACTTATCGGGGTTGTGTCTTTTAACGTGGGCAGGGCAGCCCCAAATCTTAACAACCTTAAGATCAGGCTTCTTCCCTTTCCATATCTCATATGGTGTAGACACTACCGACTTAGTTGGAACTCTGTTCAGAAGGTAAGCTGTGGTCTCTAGGGCATATCCCTAGAATAAGATGGGTAGGTCAGCGAAACTCATCATGGACCGTACCATATCTAATGGCGTACGATTCCTCCTTCCAAAGACACCATTGAGCTGAGGTGTATAAGGAGGTGTCCATTGGGATAATATCCCATGGTCCTTGAGGAACTGAGTAAACCATGTACTTAAGTACTCACCTCCTCGATCTAATCAAAGAGTTTTGATACTCTTTCCAATTTGGTTCTCCACCTCATTCTTATACTCTCTAACTTTCTCAAAGGCCTAGACTTGTACTTCATTAAATACACATATCCATACCTTGAGAAATCATCAGTAAAGGTAATGAAGTAGGAGTAACCACCAATGGCATGAGTTGACATGGGTCCACATACATCATTATGTATGAGTTCCAACAACTCAGTGGCTCTCTCTCCAATACCACTAAATGGAGAGTTGGTCAGTTTTCCACGAAGGCAAGGCTCGCAAGTTGCATATGACACATAGTCGAATGGATCTAGATATCCATCATTTAGCAACTTTTGAATCATTCCCTTATGGATATGACCTAGCCTACAATGCCATAGGTATGCACTGTTCACCTCAACTCGTTTCCTCTTAGACACTTACATTCATGATGTGTGGAATAGTATCTTGCATAAACAAACCTTTATGCAATATTCCTCTCGTCAATCTCCCCTCGATTTTGCTAGAATTTACAATAAATTATAGATGTGATAAGCAATACTGGTATCCAATACCAATGCACTATCATAAAAATATGACAATTGAAGATTGATCATGAATGTACCTGAAGCTTCTCCAAGCTTCTATTTCACCCTTTCTGCAAGGTACTCTTTGTAGTTCCTCTTCCAGTGCCCATCTTTACCATAGTGGAAGCATTGGCCTTTGTCCTTTGTTGGATCTTTCTTAGAAACCTTTGCTTTACCTGGTTTGTGTTGGGAAATCATGGGGGTGACATCACATGCGCAGTGGAAGAACAAGAAAACAAAATCCCCGATTCCTAAAAAGATGTTCGTCGTCGTGCGAAGATTGGTGCGCAAAAATCCGCGAAACATGAAACTGCGTATAGAGTAGATTGTGTTACCTAGGGAGATCGTATATCCCTGTTTCCTTGTAGATCCTTAGGAGAGGGTAAAGGAGGTCTGTCCTCCTCTCTAGCGGTGATCCACACAACAGGGTTGCGACGACGCTCCTCAAAAACTCCAGGCCTGATCTGAGGTGGAGAGGAAGAGGAGAATAGGAAAGGCAAGCAAAGGCTCTAGCCTATGAGGCTCTGAATCCCTCCTATTTATAGAGGTCCACTGTCAAACCCTAATGGGTCCTCCCCTAGTGGGTATTGGATCTGCATCCAATAAGACAAGGGCTCTGTCGGATATCTCATATCCGAACCTCTACTCATCGCAATACCTACCATATGTGTGTGACCCTCTAGGCCCAATATCGAGCTGGCCGTGAGTCATACCCGTCAGAACTCCTTCTAACTCAGTGAATTATTATCTCTGTAATAATTCACTTGACTCATCGACTACGGAAGTACTAGGCCACTACGCCATAGTCCCTAGACGATACAGGGGAATCCAATCCATTGGACCTGTCTGTCCTCAGTTACCGTGTACTTATAATCCCTCATCCATCTAATATCCCAGAGACCGTATATCGAGCATGGTGTTGTCAGACCCATACGGTTTCTACTCCAATCTCACTCTAATCGGATTCTCCCGGAGAACTCTTTCTCTCTCAACCCGAATGACCCTGGCCAGGGATTTGTTTGAGCAAGAACACATGGGATATTCCTCTCATGATGCCGAGAGTGGATGATCCTCTATCGACACTCAATAGCCCTCGTAAGGTTGACTACCACTCCCAATGACCAGTTGTACTAGATTTGGGACAGCCAAACCTATAAGTCTGGTGTCAAAGAGTGGAGCACTCATACAGGACGTCATTGGTGTCTCAAGTCTATGGACCAGATACACCACTAGGACTACGGAATCGCTGTCTGACAATAAGGCATCATCAACCATCCAGCATTCCATAAGCGGATCAATCAGTGAACTCATTCTCCAATGAGCACCTGTACTGTATCCCTAGTGTCCCTACACGAGCAGCTATGAGACTAGCTGCATCCATTATATGGACGGGTATACAGCACACCAGTCTATCCGGTTATCACGATGTCTCTCTCGAGTAACCTATGATCGAGATTATTTAGGATATGTGTTTAAAGGTGAATCGATCTCATTATCATGATCTCATCACAATCCGATTCCCATTGCACAAATCCAAGGACATCACAATATATGTATTTATTTATGCAATAGTTATAAAGTGATATACACCAAAATATAATAAGCAAAAAGATTCTGTATCAAGTCACACATGCCATCACTCACGTGATTGGCTTGCTGGGCACCTATGACTAGCAATCTCCCACTTGACCTAAAGCCAATCACCTATGTGTCTGATCCCCATCAGACCCCTATGACGCTCAAAGACAAAATGAGACAACGACTTTGTCAGTGTATCTGCAATGTTATCTTCTGATGGAACTCTTTCCACTGCTACATATCCTCGGGTTACGATCTCTCTGATAAGTTGGAACCTCCTCAGAACACTTTTGATGAGACCCGGGTTCCCTTATTTGAGTAATCGCCCCGTTATTATCGCAATATAAGGAGATCGGCTCCTCGCTACCCGACATGACTCCCAAATCTGTGATGAACTTCTTCACCCAAACTCCCTCCTTTGCTACATCTAATGCAGCAATGTACTCCGCCTCTGTGGTCGAGTCAGTAGTGGTATCTTGCTTGGAACTCTTCCAGCACACTACTCATCCATTCAAGGTGTACACATACCCTGAATTCGACTTGTTATCATCGACATCAGACTGAAAACTTGAGTCAGTGTAGCTTTCAACCTTAAGGCTATTACCTCCATATACTAGCAAAAGATCCTTAGTCCTTCTCAAGTACATAAGGATACACTTTACTGCTTTCTAGTGCTCCAAGCCTGGATTCGCCTGATACCTACTCGTGACACTCAGAGCATGTGCTATATCAGGCCTAGTATATAGCATGGCATACATGATAGACCATATTGCTGAGGCATAAGGTATCATATCCATGTTCGCCCTTTTTTAGAATTTTCAATGCCAAACATTTTGACAATGGTTTCTATGTACCTGGACTGGGACAAGCCAAGCATCCTCTTGGATCTATCTCTATAGATTCTAATCTCCAAGATATAGGATACTTCCCCTAAGTCCTTTATGGAGAAGTGTCTAGATAACCAAGTCTTTACTGTGGATAGCATTTCTATGTCATTCCCAATGATAAGGATGTCATCCACATATAACACCAAAAAGGTGATAGCGCTCCCACTTACCTTTCTGTATACACAAGGCTCATCTTCGTTCTTAACGAAGTCATAAGATCTGATTGCCTCATCAAATCTTATGTTCCAACTTCGGGAAGCTTGCTTTAGTCCATAAATGGATCTAAGCAACCTACACACCTTATCTGGGCAATTCTTGGACAAGAATCCCTCAGGTTGCATCATATACACCTCCTCCTCAAGGTTCCCATTGAGGAATGTGGTTTTCACATCCATCTGCCAGATCTCATAATCATAGTGTGCTGCAATAGCCAATAGAATTCTGATGGATTTTAGCATTTCTACGGGTGAGAAGGTTTCATCGTAGTCAACACCTTGCCTTTGACGATACCCCTTAGCCACTAGCCTTGCTTTATAAGTCTCTACCTTTCCATCTACTCCGATCTTTTTCTTAAAGATCCACTTGCAACCGATGAGTACAATACCTTCGGGCGCATCAACTAGGTTCCAAACCTTATTGGAGTACATAGAATCCATCTCAGAATTCATGGCTTCTTGCCACTTCCCGGAGTCTATACTCATAATAGCCTCCTTGTAGGTCTGAGGATCAATATCCTCAACATCCTCTCCTCTGATATGTCCCACATATTTCTCAGGAGGATGAGATACTCTATCAGACCTGCGTAAAGTTCAAAATTGTGTATTAGGTACCTGAACAGACTTGGGCTGTAGAGTGGTGCTTGAGCTTGGTTCTCCAACCTCGCTCAACTCTATTATTCTCCCATTGTCTCCGCCAAGAATGTGTTCCTTCTCAAGGAACACTACTCTCTTAGCTACAAAGACATTTTGGTCCTCGAGATGATAGAAATAATACCCACAAGTTTCCTTGGGGTATCCCACAAATTTGCATCGCTCTGTCCTTGATTCTAACTTATCGGGGTTGTGTCTTTTAACATGGGCAGGGCAGCCCCAAATCTTAACAACCTTAAGATCATGCTTCTTCCCTTTCTATATCTCATATGGTGTAGACACTATCGACTTAGTTGGAATTCTGTTAAGACGGTAAGCTGCGGTTTCTAGGGCATATCCCCAGAATAAGATGGGTAGGTCAGCGAAACTCATCATGGACCGTACCATATCTAATAACGTACGATTTCTCCTTTCAGAGACACCATTGAGCTGAGGTGTGTAAGGAGGTGTCCATTGGGATAATATCCCATGGTCCTTGAGGAACTGAGTAAACTCTGTACTTAAGTACTCACCTCCTCGATCTGATCGAAGAGTTTTGATACTCTTTCCAGTTTGGTTCTCCACCTTATTCTTATACTCTCTGAATTTCTCAAAGGCCTCGGATTTGTACTTCATTAAGTACACATATCCATACCTTAAGAAATCATCAGTAAATATAATGAAGTAGGAGTAACCTCCAATGGCATGAGTTGACATGGGTCCATATACATCACTATGTATGAGTTCCAACAACTCAGTGGCTCTCTCTCCAATTCCACTAAATGGAGAGTTGGTCAATTTTCCACGAATGCAAGGTTCGCAAGTTGCATATGACACATAGTCAAATTAATCTTGATATCCATCATTTAGCAACTTTTGAATCATTCCCTCATGGATATGACCTAGCCTACAATGCCATAGGTATACATTGTTCACCTCCTCTCGTTTCCTCTTAGACACATTTACATTCATGATATATGGAGTAGTGTTTAACATAAATAAATCATTATGCAATGTTCCTTTCGTGATGATCTTATCATCTAATAATATCGAACAACCATTGTTCTCAAAAACAAATTTATATCCACTAACTGTTAAACATGAAATGGAGATAATGTTTTTTATAATAGAAGGAACAAAATAACATGCATCTAATGCAATAAAAGCTCCACTAGGCAGATGTAGGGAGACCTCGCCAACAGCTAATACCATAACTTTTGCTCCATTACCCATCTTGAGGTCCATCTCGCCTCTCGTAGTCTCCTAGGCCTTGCCCGAACCTGCAACGAATTTCATATATGATAAGCACTACCGGTATCCAATACCCATATGTTATCATAAGAGTTTGACAAATGGAGACTAATCATGAATGTACCTAAAGCTTCATCAAGCTTTTGTTTTGCCCTTTCTGCAAGGTACTCTTTGCAGTTCCTCTTCCAGTGCCCATCTTTACCAAAGTGGAAGCATTGGCCTTTGTCCTTTACTGGGTCTTTCTTAGCAACTTTTGCTTTACTTGGTCTGCCCTTGCCCTTTCCCTACTTAAGGGACCTTTCTGCTTTCCTTTTCTTTCTGGTCTCACCAGTGTAGAGAACTGGCTTCTCTTTCTTAATAGTACTCTCTGCCTCGCTCAACATATTGAGGAGCTTTGGGAGAGTCACCTTAAGCTTGTTCATATTAAAATTCATTATGAACTGTGAAAATGAATCTTGTAGGGACTGAAGCATAATGTCCACACACAAGTTATCCTCTAGGACCATTCCTAGACCTGTGAGTTTCTCTATCCACTCAATCATCTTTAGGACATGGTTCTGAACCGGTGTCCCCTCAGTCATCCTAGCGCGGAAAAGGCTCTTGGATATCTCATATTGTTGAGTCCTTCCCTGTTTCTCAAACAATTTACGAACATGTAGGAGAATGGATCTGGCATCCATCTTTTCATGTTGTCTCTGTAACTCAGGAGTCATAGAGCCCAATATATAGCACTGAGCAAGAGTGGAGTCATCAATGTACTTCACGTAGCGAGCGATCTCATTCTCGTTTGCACCTTCTTTGGGCGTAGGTATCACTGTATCACGGACGTACACGATTTTCTCCGCTGTGAGAACAATTCTCAAGTTACGGAGCCAATCCGTATAATTTGGACCAGTGAGGCGGTTGACATCAAGTATGCCACGTAAGGGATTTGAAAGCGGCATTTTCTAAAAATAAAGATGCAGTAGAAATGAATAACATGCAGATTTTGCAAGAAATAAACTATCAAGATATGGACTTCTATCTTAATATGCTCCCACTATTTTACTAACGAGTCACGCGACACCCTCAGCACGTGAAACGGAAGTCTCCGGCAGACTTCTAGTGGGGATCAGGATCCAATCAGCGTCTTAATGTAACCTCGAGGGACTCGACCAATCACACTAAGCCTAAAAGGTAGGCAACTCTTACCGATCACAACTCCTTGTGATTCCCATCCTATTCGGCCTCCGAATTACCATGGCCTCGAGGGACTCGACCAACCATGATGCTCGGTTAAGTTAACACCTTCGTTACAAAATGAGTCTGATTTGATGATATACCCTTGAGGGACTCGACCAAGTATACCATGCCCTCAGGTCACCGGTGACATCTCTATGTCGTAAGCAAGATAGCGAATTGTGATATAGGTGAGTCTCGAGGGACTCGACCAACTCAACCTACACTGGGAATCGGTTCCTACTTATAACGATGGAAGGCCACGTGGGTCAATCTAATTGCCTCACGTTTACCGACTTAATATTATCGAGAGATGTTTCTAAGATTTGGTCTCCTAATATGACATGTCACACATATACATATTTAAGATATATCTACATCGCATGCAAATATATATACATATCTAGTATGTGTATAAGCAATCACACCAGATGATTATGGACCACAACCTAATGTGATTAGGCCTGAGCCAGTAGGCCTAATCACTCATATCAAGATCTATGTGTGCAACGGTGCATCTCCATGCCCTATGATCGTCCATCTTGTTTTCGTCGGTCCCGTCGACATCTTGATGCATCTTCATGCATCGCGATCGTCCGTCTCGTGGGTCCAGCTATCGCATCCATGCTCCCGCTGCGCCTCCTCATGTGATTACAACTTAATCATAGGCACGCAGGCCCGACAATAAATGAGAAATATAATGGAGGCTCGCAGACCTCAATAATAATAATCACAAGTACACACATCACACGGTCCATGATCATCCGTCCACACATCATATATCACATGTATAAATAATCATCATCATGTAGGACTACTAGATAATAATAAAAATAATAATCAACTAAACCTTTTAATTAATTAATATTTTTTGAAATCAAGGACATGTAAGGAATTTTTGAATTTATAGGGGTATTTTCGTAATTTGGACAAAAGATAGAAATTGGAATTTCTCAAATTCCGAGGGGTAAAACTATCTTTTGCCCAGAAAACCCTAATGCCCTTTCCCCCTTTTGCTGTTGCCGCCGCCGCCACCCTGCCGGCAGCGGCCTGTGCGGCGGGGCGAGGGCACTGCCCTCGCTTGTAGGCGGCACGCCCGCTGGCGACGATGCCGCTGCGGGTGGGCGCCCCCTTCGGGCGCCGCTGCCTCCGCAGGCTGTGCTGTCCCGCCGGGCGGGCGCCCTTGTGGGGAGGGGGTTTCGCCCGCGGGAGCAGCAGCGACAGGCGCTGCCCGTGGTCTGCTAGCCCCACCGGTAGCAAGCCTGCTGCAAGCAGGCCGTTGGCCGGTTGCTGCAGACGTAGCCCCTGTGCTGCCCGCCTTCGGTTGCACTACACGCACGCAGATCGAGGGCAGCAACTGTTGCTGCCCTTTCTCGCTTTTGCGTCAACGATTTTGAAGTCAAAATTCTTCCTAAGCACAACACACGCAGTTCAAAACCAATCATTCGCACAAACAACCTGGCTCTGATACCACTGTTGGGAAAAGCATGGGGGCGACATCACATGCGCAGCGGAAGAATAAGAAAACAAAATCCCCGATTCCCAAAAAGATGTTCGTCGTCGTGCGAAGATTGGTGCGCAAAAATCCGCGAAACATAAAACTGCATATAGAGTAGATTGTGTTACCTAGGGAGATCGTATATCCCTGTTTCCTTGCAGATCCTTAGGAGAGGGTAAAGGAGGTCAAGTGTCCTCCTCTCTAGCGGTGATCCACACAGTAGGGTTGCGACGACGCTCCTAAAAAACTCTAGGCCTGATCTGAGGTGGAGAGGAAGAGGAGAATAGGAAATGCAAGCAAAGGCTCTAGCCTATGAGGCTCTGAATCCCTCCTATTTATAGAGGTCCCTTGTCAAACCCTAATGGGTCCTCCTCTAGTGGGTATTGGATCAGCATCCAATAGGACAAGGGCTCCGTCGGATATCTCATATCCGAACCTCTACTCATCGCAATACCTACCATATGTGTGTGACCCTCTAGGCCCAATATTGAGCTGGCCGTGAGTCATACCCGTCAGAACTCCTTCTAACTCAGTGAATTATTATCTCTGTAATAATTCACTTGACTCATCGACTATGGAAGTACTATGCCACTACGCCGTAGTCCCCAGATGATACAGGGGAATCCAATCCATTGGACCTGTCTGTCCTCAGTTACCGTGTACCTATAATCCCTCATCCATCTAATATCCCAGAGACCGTATATCGAGCATGGTGTTGTCAAACCCATACGGTTTCTACTCGAGTCTCCCTCTAATCGGATTCTCCCAAAGAACTCTTTCTCTCTCAACCCGAATGACCCGGCCAGGGATTTGTCTGAGCAAGAACACATGGGATATTCCTCTCATAACACCGAGAGTGGATGATCCTCTATCGACACTCCATAGCCCTTGTAAGGTTGACTGCCACTCCCAATGACCAGCTGTACAAGATTTGGGGCAACCAAACCTATAAGTCTAGTATCAAAGAGTGGAGCACTCATACAGGACATCCTTGGTGTCTTAAGTCTAAGGACCAGATACACCACTAGGACTACGGAATCACTATCTGACAATAAGGCATCATCAACCATCCAGCATTTCGTAAGCGGATCAATCAGTGAACTCATTCTCCAATGAGCACCTGTACTGTATCCCTAGTGTCCCTACACGAGCAGCTATGAGACTAGTTGCATCTATTATATAGACGGGTATACAGCACACCAGTCTATCCGGTTATCACGATGTCCCTCTCGAGTAACCTATGACCGGGAATATTTAGGATATGTGTTTAAAGGTGAATCGATCTCATTATCGTGATCTCATCACGATCCGATTCCCATTGCACAAATCCAAGGACGTCACAATATATGTATGCATTTATGCAATAGTTATAAAGTGATATACGCCAAAATATAATAAGCAAAAAGATTCTGTATCAAGTCACACGTGCCATCACTCACATGATTGGCTTGCTGGGCACCTATGACTAGTAGTTTGCCCTTGCCCTTTCCCTTCTTAAGGGACCTTTCTGCTTTCCTTTTCATTCTGCTCTCACCAGTGTAGAGAACTGGCTTCTCTTTCTTACTAGTACTCTCTGCCTCCCTCAACATATTGAGGAGCTCTAGGAGAGTCACCTCAAGCTTGTTCATATTAAAATTCATTATGAACCGTGAAAAGGAATCTTGTAGGGACTAAAGCACAATGTCCACATACAAGTTATCCTCTAGGACCATTCCTAGATTTGTGAGTTTCTCTATCCACTCAATCATCTTTAGGACATGGTTCTAAACTGGTGTCCCCTCAGTCATCGTAGTGTGGAAGAGGCTCTTAGATATCTCATATCGTTGAGTCCTTCCCTGTTTCTCAAACAATTTATGGACATGTAGGAGAATGGATCTGGCATCTATCTTTTCATGTTGTCTCTGTAACTCAGGAGTCATAGAGCCCAACATATAGCACTGAGCAAGAGTGGAGTCATCAATATACTTCACGTAGCAAGTGATCTCACCCTCGCTTGCCCCTTTTTCGGGCGTAGGCATCACTGTATCAAGGACGTACACAATTTTCTCCGCCATGAGAACAATTCTCAAGTTACAGAGCCAATCTATATAATTTGGACCAGTGAGGTGGTTGACATCAAGTATGCCACGTAAGGGATTTGAAAGCGACATTTTCTGAAAATAAAGATGTAGCAGAAATGAATAACATGCAGATTGTGCAAGAAATAAACTATCAAGATATGGACTTCTATCTTAATATGCTCCCACTATTTTACTAAAGAGTCATGCGACACCCTCAGCATATGAAACGAAAGTCTCCGATAGACTTCTAGTGGGGATCAGGATCTAATCAGAATCTTAGTATAACCTTGAGGGACTCGACCAATCACACTAAGCCTAAAAGGTAGGCAACTCTTGCCGATCACAATTCCTTGTGATTCCCATCCTATTCGGCCTCTGAATCACCATGGTCTCGAGGGACTCGATCAACTATGATGCTCGGTTAAGTCAACACCTTCGTTACAAGATGAGTCTGATTTGATGATATACCCTCGAGAGACTCGACCAAGCATACCATGTTCTCAGGTCACCAGTGACATCTCTATGTCGTAAGCAAGATAGCGAATCGTGATATAGGTGAGTTTCGAGGGACTCGACCAACTCAACCTACCTACATCGGGAATCGGTTCCTACTTATAATGATGGAAGGCCACGTGGGTCAATCTAATTGCCTCACGTTTACAGACTTAATATTATCAAGAGAGATGTTTCTATGATTTGGTCTCCTAATATGACATGTCACACATATACATATTTAATATATATCTACATCGCATGCAAATATATATACATATCTAGTATGTGTATAAGCAATCACACCGGATGATCATGGACCACAACCTAATGTGATTAGGCCCGAGCCAGTAGGCCTAATCACTCACATCAAGATCTATGTATGCAATGGTGCATCTCCATGCCCTGTGATCGTCCATCTCGTCCTCGTTGGTTCTGTCAACATCTCGATGCATCTTCATGCATCGCGATCGTTCGTCTCGTGGGTCCCGCTATCGCATCCACACTCTAGCTGCACCTCCTCATGTGATTATAACTTAATCATAGGCACGCAGGCCCAACAATAAATGAAAAATATAATGGAGGCTCGTAAACCCCAATAATAATAATCACAAGTACACATATCACACGGTCCATGATCATCCGTCAATACATCATATATCACATGTATAATTAATCATCATCATGTAGGACTACTAGATAATGATAAAAATAATAATCAACTAAAATTTTTAATTAATTAATATTTTCTGAAATCAGGGGCATATAGGGAATTTTAAATTCCTAGGGGTATTTTCGTAATTTGGATAAAAGATAGAAACTGGAATTTCTTAAATTCTGAGGGGGCAAAACTGTCTTTTGCCCCAAAAACCCTAATGCCCTACTCCCCTTTGCTGCTACCGCCGTCGCCACCTTGCTAGCGGCGGCCTGTGCGGTGGGGCACGGAGGCGCCAACCGTGGGTTGGCGCCCCTGCGGGTGGCGCAGCTCCCGCGAGCGCTGTGCCTGCGGGTGTAGTGCCCCGCCGAGCGGCCACCCCTATGGGGGGGGGTGGGGGGTTTGCCCACAGGAGTTGTGGTCGCAAGCGCCGTTGCCTTGTTGTCACGAACGATCGTCGCGCACCCACATCAACTCCGTTCAACGAATCATTCGTCGCTTTCGTCTACATGTATAGTTACTTGGTAGCCTGTTTTGCCTTAGTTTTGAGTCATTTTGCTTGTAAAAATGGAAGTTTGAACAAGCTGCAATGTTATAAATCGATCGCTCACTGAACCGAGCAAAACAACCCAAAACAGCTCCGTTTTCGTGTGTCGCGGGTTGATTTCTGGAATCTACCTCCGCTCACCAAAACATCAACCATCTCAGCCCCTTTGAAGCCCCCGGGTGGCACAGGGCTAGATGGGGCTTCGGTAGAGTACCGGGCGTTGAACACTCATTTGCAAGTTCGCACGTTGCCTTGACGAGAACTTGTTGTCGCGCCCGGGACTCGGTGAGCAGCTATTTGTGGGCTTGCAGCTTTTCGTTCAACCTTCTAAAGCTCTTGTTTTCCCCCCCTCCCTCTTTTCTCTTATGCACGCAAGGTGCTCGCTGAATTGCTTGTAAAGCTTCCCCTTTTCGTGAGACTTCGGGACTTGTCCATTGCTCGTTCTTTCGAACTAATCAACTTTCTCTTTTACTGATCCTTCGGGACTTGCGAGAGGTTGCAAGTGAGCTAATCTTTGTGGAGCAATATCGCAAGGGTGAAGCGCGACTTAGGCAATACAAGCTAAGTTTATGTCTTGGCCGCAAGGGTGCCTCACGCCTTAGGCAATTCCAACTAAGGCCGTGACATTGTGGTATCAGAGCGGGCAAGCACTTCGAGCGAGCAGTGAAGGAACTTCGCAACTTCGCCATGGCAAAGCATCATGGCAAATCAAGCAAGACGAGGCAAGCCAGACCCTTGCCCCAAGCAGCCGCAGGTGGGCTGCATGTGCACACTCGCTCTTATGCTATTGGAGCCGCTCAAGAGGAACACGGTAGTGAACATGATGAGCGAGAAGTTGGCTACTCTCCATGAGCGGAGGAAGCACAATCTGGAGCGCTAACTAGGAAAAAGAGTCACAAGGAGAGACTCACAATGGCAGAAACCCACATGGATGTTCTTGAAGCGAGCGTGGAGGAACTCTACCATGGTCAACAAAGGCTTGTCAGGGTAGAGAACTCGCAAGAGGAAGCGGAGTCCAAGATTGACAAGGTCAAGGCCCTAGTCGACCAACTGTCAGATGACACCAAGGACTCCATGCAACACCTGCAGGAAGTTGTGGCGGAACTCACTTCAAGGGTGACAATGCTCACTAGAGTGCTAAATGCGGGAGGAAGCAACACCCGCGTTGCACCACCACAAAATTTAAGGGCACCCGAGCCTCATGGATATGGAGGGGCCAGAGATGCCAAAGAGCTCGAGAACTTTTTGTTTGACATGGAACAATACTTTCGAGCTACGAGGCCCGATTATGAAGATACCAAAGTTTCTATAGGAATAATGTATCTGAACGGAGATGCAAAACTTTGGTGGTGAACTCGCTGGGAGGAGATCCAACAAGGTCGATGTCGAGTTGACACTTGGGAGGACTTGAAGCGGGAGTTGAGAACTCAGTTCCTACCGGAGAACATAGAGTTCGTCGCAAGAAGGAAGATGAGACAACTCCGCTAGAGTACCACCATCCGAGACTATGTGAAATAGTTTTATGCACTAATGCTGGACATACATGACATGTCTGAGAAGGATAAGTTGTTCAACTTCCTTGATGGTTTGAAGTCATGGGCTCAACAAGAACTAAATCGAAGGAATGTTACCGATGTGGTCGGGGCAATTGCTGCTACAGAAATGCTCACCGACTTTGTTTCCTCTGAAGACCCAAGGAGAAGGAAATAATCTTCAAGCAATCTCCCTCCAAAACATTCTCGAGGGAAGGGGCTCGGGGGCGAACAAAAGAAGAAGAGTTCCCACAAAGGGCCAAACCCGAAAGGCAAGGACTCAAAACCTAGAGGATGCTTCTTGTGCGGAGGACCGCACATGGTGAGGGAGTGCCCACAAAAATAGGCACTCAATGCTTTGACGACAGCCATCCACCCCCAACATGATGACTGTGCCACTGGATGACTTCCAAGTGATTCTTGGAATGGAGTTTATGCACACGACGAAGTTGGTGCCAATGTCGTTCTTGAACTCCCTATGTATGATGGGAGGTGATGACCCCTGCGTGGTTCCCATCTCTTAGAGAGGAACCAAGGAGCCCCAACACATATCAACATTATAACTGAAGAAAGGGGTGTGAAAAGGCGAATTTGTTGAATCTCGAATTTTGATGATGAAGTCAATTGTCATTTGTTATCTAATCTATATGTTAAGATAAGTGTGCAGGATTAACTACGATGAAAATAAGATATGCAGCAGGAGTTACGCCGGAGTCAAGACAATGATCACGTTGAGAGTTCGAGAGTTCGACGGAAGTTCGGACAATCGTCGGAGGTTCTACGGGAACAAATCCGAGAAGTCCATGAGCTTGCCAAAGAAGCTTGTTGGAACTCGCTAAGTGGATCGTCACAAGTCCAGGAGTTTGCCGGAAGTCCGTAGGAGCATCACCGAGGGTTCATTGAATGATCGACGGAAGTTCGCCGGAAGAAGTGATTGACGCACCGGAGTAAGTTGCAGTAAATGTCTTAGGAAATATCGTAGTTAGCACAATGATTAAGTTGGAAATGGGAGGTGATCCCATTAACTTACTCTTGGGGCAATTGGGCCCCTGAAAAACCCAAATTGGGCCAAATGTATCAACCCATTCGGACCCTGATTTCTGCCAGGCGGTTGAACCGCCTCAGTCAAGCGGTGGCACTGCCTGAGCTCGGTCTTCGAGCTCTGGCAGGAGGTGCAACTGCCCCTGACAGGAGGTGGCACCGCTTGAGCTTGGTCTCCGAGCTTTGGCTGAGCGGTGCAACCGCCTCAGTCAGACGGTGGCACCGCTTGAGCTCGGTCTTCGAGCTCTGGCAGGTGGTGCAACCACCCCTGACAGGAGGTGGCACCGCCCAAAGGCTTAGTCTTCGAGCTCTGCCAGGCGGTGCAACCGCGTCAGTCAGGCGGTGCAACCGCCAGATCCCGGAATTCTGGGAATTGATAGTTTTAAGCTCGGAATTCAAACTGGGTTGGGGCCTATAAATACCCCACCCTTTTAGCACTGAAAGGGCACTTAAAACACACCGAAATCCTGATCTTATTCTGTGATTTTTAGAGCTCAAAATTGTTGTAAATGCCAAAAGTTCTTCTCCCTCTTTTCTTCCAAGTTTTGATCTTTAAAGAGAGGAGAGAAAATTCTGTAAGGGTTGTCTCCTAAGCCCGTCAAAAGGAGTGAAACTGTAAAAGGGTGGTTGGCCTTCGCCTATTGAAGGAAGGCCTCTAGTTGACATCGGTGACCTCGTCGGTGGAGGAAGCCAAAAGTGGATGTAGGTCAAGATTGACCGAACCACTCTAAATCTCGGTTTGCATTTACTTTGAGCATCTTATCCTTACTGCAAACCTCCTCAATAGCTTACTGCCTTCTGCACATTTACGATCGTGTTTCAAAGTTCAGTATTTTCCGAATCGACGTTTGGACGTAAATCAGTTTTATCGTACGAACATCATATTTCAGTTTGCACTTATATTTTAACTTTCATCATAACTGCAAACTGCCTTCATAGATTTCCTTTAACTACATCTCGCTTGATTACAAGTTAAAGAGATTTATGAATCAGCTTTTCTACCGAAATCGCTTTTATCATACGAATACTTTTTTAATCGTTGAAAGTTTTCTGCTGCACTAATTCGCCCCCCCCCCCCTCTTAGTGCTCTTGATCCTAACAATTGGTATTAGAGCGGGGTTAACTCTTAAACGGATTAAAACCCAAGAGAGATGGCATATGCCGGAAACCAAGAGGGCCATTCTATTACACGTCCACCCATGTTCAATGGGACGGACTTTACCTATTGGAAGACCCGATGAGGATCTTTCTTATTTTTATGGATTTTCGAAGTCTTCTCTTCTAATGATCGATTGGAATGAATTGGAGAAGAAGACTTTCGCTCTTAATGCAAAGGCTATGAATGCCTTATTTTGTGCACTTGATAAAAACGAGTTCAACCGTGTTTCGGTTTGTGAAACCACATTTGATATTTGGCACACACTCGAAGTGACTCACGAAGGCACAAGTAGAGTGAAAGAGTCAAAAATCAATCTTTTGATACATTCTTTCAAACTTTTTCGGATGAAACCGAGTGAGACTATTGGTGACATGTTTACCCGTTTCACGGATATCGTCAACGGTCTAAAAGGACTCGAAAAAAGTTTTTTTGGATTTTGAGCTCGTAAATAAGATTCTAAGATCCCTTCCTAAGAGTTGGGATCCTAAAGTCACTGCTATTCAAGAGGCGAAAGATCTAAACAACTTCCCTCTTGAAGAACTAATTGGGTCATTAATGACCTACGAGATGACTTGCAAAGCTCATGAAGAGCAAGAAGACATCCTTCCAAAGAACATGAAGGATATGACACTTAGAACTTCAGAAGACCACTTGAGAGAAAACTCAAGTGATGAGGATTGTGACAATGACTTGGCACTTCTAACAAGAAAATTTAAAAATTCATTAAAAGAAACAAGTTTAAGAATGAAACAAAAAATAAATTTGAACCCAAGATGAAAAGTTATTTGCTATGAGTGCAAAAAGCCGGGACACTACAAGAGTGATTGTCCCCAAGTCAAAAAGAGAACATCAAAGAAGAAGGCGCTTAACGCAACGTGGGATGACTCGAGCGCGTCCGAAGAAGAGGAGTCCAACATCGAGCAAGTTGCTCATTACGCCTTAGTGGCCATCGGGGAGGAGGTAACGAATTTAATAGATGTAGATTTATCATTTGACAAATTATTAAATGCATTCCATGACTTATTTGATGAATGCAAGATTATTAGTAGAAAATACAAATTGCTAAAAAAGGAGCATGATAGTCTTATTTATAATTTCGATAAGTTAAAAACTGAATATTGTGATAGTTTAGGTTCATGCATAAAATGCCATGATCTAGAAACTCTCCAAAACGAAAACTTGCTACTTAAAGACACCTTGAAGAAATTCGAGGTTGGTAGCAAGTCTTTGAACATGATCCTTGCAAACAAGGGTCACGTTCCTAAAAGAAGTAGAATCAGATTTATGAGAAGTCCTCACCAAAATCCAACCACCTTCATAAAAGGCCCCATCTTACATGTTCGACACCAAAGCAAATGCAACTTTTATTGCAAACTAGGATACAAAACACATTATTGTCCATTCAAGAAAATTAGTCCGAACAAATTAATTTGGGTTCCTAAAGGAACCATGATAAATTCTATGCAACATGATAAACAATGTAGATCTATTTTTGAGGCACCCAAAAGCAAATGGGTACCTAAAGATCATCCTTTCTTGTAGAAACCTATACCATCGCAAGCTAGGAGCAAGAGATGGTACCTTGATAGTGGATGCTCAAGGTATATGACCGAAGATCCATCTTAATTCTCTAAGCTCACTAGCATAGATGAAGGCTATGTCACATTCGGAGACAACAACAAGGGAAAAATCATTGACAAAGGAACCATAGGTAACAAATCCAACTTCTTTATTGAAGATGTTTTGTTAGTTGATGGTTTAAAACATAACCTCTTGAGCATTAGTCAATTATGTGATAAAGGATATATTGTCAGATTCGAATCTAATGCTTGCATCATTGAAAAACCACACAAAAACACATCTATGATTGCATTAAAACAAAATAACGTATACACTATTGACATCAATGATTTGTGTAATGAAATGTGTTTTTCGGTTTTGAATGAGGATGCTTGGCTATGGCATAGAAGATTAGGTCATGTTAGCATGAAACTAATTACTCAAATATCATCTAAAGAACTTGTAAGAGGAATTCCTCATATCAAGTTCATCAAAGATAATATATGTGATGCTTGCCAATTAGGTAAACAAATTAAGGGTAGTTTCAAATCTAAGAATCAAATAAGCACCTCTAGGCCCTTACAATTGATCCATATGGACTTGTTCGGACCAATCTCTACATCAAGCCTAGGAGGTAGCAAATATGCCTTCGTCATTATGGATGACTATAGTAGATACACATGGACTTACTTCTCAAAACAGAAAAATGAATGCTTTAGATATTTTACCAAGTTTTGTAAACTTGTTCAAAATGAGAAGGGTTCTATGATTTCGTCAATTAGAAGTGATCACGGTGGTAAATTTCAAAACCATGATTTCCAGGAATTTTGTGAACTCAATGGATACAACCATAATTTCTCTACTCCAAGAAACCCTCAACAAAATGGAGTAGTAGAAAGAAAAAATCAAAATTTACAAGATATTGCAAGAACCATGTTGAATGAACATAGCTACCCAAATATTTTTGGGTCGAAGCCGTAAACACTGCATGCTATATTTTGAATAGAGTTCTAGTAAGACCCTTACTCACTAAAACTCCCTATGAGTTATGGAACAACAAAAAACCCAATGTTTCATATTTTAAAGTCTTTGGGTGTAAGTGTTTTATCTTGAATGAAAAAGATAACTTAGGAAAATTTGATGCTAAATCTGATGAAGGAATCTTTCTTGGTTATTCTTCGGTTTCTAAAGCTTTTCGTATCTTCAATAAAAGAACTTTAATTATTGAAGAATCCATTCATGTTGTTTTCAATGAGATTTCTGAAATCAGGAAAAACGATTTTGATGATGATGTTAATTTTGATTCCTTGAATTTAAATGAAACCCCGTCTCCAACTAGCAACTTGGATGTATCCACTTCCGAAACATCCTTACCCAAGGATTGGAAGTATGTAGATGCTCATCCTAAGGAGCTAATCTTAGGAGACACATCAAAGGGGGTACAAACATATTCTTCTCTTAAAAATTTTTGTGCCAACGCCGCTTTTCTCTCCCAAATTGAACCCAAATGTGTTGACGAAGCCATGAAAGATGATTCATGGATTATCGTAATGTAAGATGAATTAAATCAATTTGAGAGAAATGGGGTGTGGAAGCTTGTTCCTAGGCCAATTGACCATTTAATTATTGGTACTAAATGGGTTTTTAGAAACAAGCAAGATGAATATGGTATCATGGTTAGAAACAAGGCTAGATTAGTGGCTAAAGGTTTTAACCAAGAAGAAGGTATTGATTACGAAGAAACCTTCGCTCCTGTGGCTCGATTAGAAGCCATAAGGATGCTCCTTGCCTACGCTAGTAGTAATAATTTTAAGTTATTTCAAATGGATGTTAAAAGTGCTTTTCTTAATTGCTTTATTTCCAAAGAAGTCTATGTCGAACAACCTCCTGGATTTGAAAATAATAGCCTCCCTAATCATGTGTTTAGATTAACTAAAACTCTCTATGGTTTAAAACAAGCTCCGAGGGCTTGGTATGAGAGACTTAGTTCTTTTCTTATTGAAAATAATTTCACAAAAGACAAGGTTGATACTACATTGTTCATCCAGAATTTTGAAAATAATTTTCTCATTGTTCAGATTTATGTTGATGATATTATCTTTGGTTCTACGAATGAATCTCTTTGTGAATCTTTTGCTAAAACTATGAGTCTTGAATTCGAAATGAGTTTAATGAGAGAATTAACATTCTTCTTAGGCTTACTAAATATGCTATGAATTTGCTAAAAAAGTTTAATATGAATAGCTCAAAAGCTATTAACACTCCTATGAGAACCTCCACTAAGTTAGAAATTGATGAAAGTGGAGAAAGCTTCGATCAAAAAACTTATAGGGGCATGATAGGAAGTTTACTTTACCTCACTGCAACTAGACTAGATATCATGTTCAGTGTAGGACTTTGTGCTAGATTTCAATCAAACCCTAAGATATCTCATCTCAAAGCAATTAAAAGAATACTTAGATATCTTAATGGTACCACAATTCTAGAATTATGGTACCCAAAATCAAAGAATCTTGAGTTAATTGCTTATGCTGATGCGAACTTTGCTAGCTGTAGACTAGATAGAAAAAGCACATCATGAACATGCCAATTTTTAGGACATGCCCTTATTTCCTGGTCATCTAAGAAACAAAACTTGATTACACTATCAACAACCGAAGCTGAATATATTACAGCAAGTGCATGCTGTGCACAAGTTGTATGGATGAAAAACACCTAGAAGATTATAAAGTTCATCTTAAAAATATTCCCATTAAATGTGATAACACAAGTGTAATATGCTTAACAAAGAATCCTATACAATACTCAAGAACAAAATATATTGATATTAGACATCACTTTATACGAGATCATGTTACTAATCATGATGTAATCATAGAGTTCATTGATACTAAACATCAACTAGCTGATATTTTTATAAAACCTCTAAGTGAAGAACAATTTGATTTCATAAGAAGAGAATTAGGAATGTTGATGTGTCTGAATACATAAACTAGTTAAAATTATTTTTCGAACTTTATTGAATGATCAAATCACTTGATTGCCATTAAATGCCTAAATAACATGTTGGAAATTATGTGTTGAATACAAAAATTTCCATAACAATAAGCATGTTTTGTCTTCATGATTGTATTTGAAAATCTATAGGATAGTCTTGTCCGAATGCATGAAAGTGTTAATTTCATTTTTGGATTCGCTTAACAATTGATATCCTAACAATCAGATTTTCTCATACACTTATTATATGAAAAATATTTTTTTGAAATGGATTTGATGAAATGATTCCTGCTTATAAATTCCATCTTAAAATATGGATGATAGTATTTTTACTTGCAAAGATTTGTTTCACATACATATCTTGATCCTTGTAAAAATGAAGCATGATTTAATCTTTCATCGATTTTAACTTCATGATTTAATCTCTCATCAATTTTAACTTCACTCAAAGTAAACTCACAAATAGCTGGTATCACAAATAGCCTTCCTCCTTCATGCAAAAAGATTATAACAAATAAAAAGGAAGAAGTATTCAAAGCGATCTACATATCATGCTTTCCTTTATATGCTTGTATAATTGATTTCCTATGAGTTACTATTGGAAAATAACATGAACCTAGTAAAGGCATGAACAATTATCACACTTATGCTCAAACTTTGCTTATATTGTTCTCCTGGTATCACAATTATCACACTTTTTGTTGATGACAAAGGGGGAGAAATATATGAGTATTAATGCTATGCTTGCATCACCAAGAGATATATAAATAGATGCTATGATTGCTATAATTTGCATTATGCCTTGTTTGTATCATGTCAAGATATCAAATAAAAAACTTGCATCGTAATTTTACGTATTGATATCTTATCATGTGATGAAATGCAATAATTGCTAAAACATTTGAAATGTGTGCATCATGTAATGATATCAAAATCTTACTTCGTAGTTTTACATGTTGATATCTTATAATATGATGAATTGCTACTATTACCATCATTCAAACTTGTAATGTAAAATTTGAAAATGAATGTCAAGCCTTGACATCATTTTCAGAGAGATACATCATGATGGGAATCATGATGAGAGTATTGATAAGTTTAAATGATTTTAACTTATCAATATGTCTCTTGAATTCAAATGTTTTGAATTCAAGAATGACTTAATTCAAGTATGACATATAGACAGGGGGAGTTAAGGTTAACTCCATTATCAATTGATTGTCATCATAAAAAAGGGGGAGATTGTTGAATCTCGGATTTTGATGATGAAGTCAATTGTCATTTGTTATCTAATCTATATGTTGAGATAAGTGTGTAGGATTAACTATGATGAAAATAAGATATGCAGCAGGAGTTACGCCGGAATCAAGACAATGATCACGTTGGGAGTTCGATGGAAGTTCGGACAGTCGTCAGAGGTTCTGCGGGAACAAATCCGAGAAGTCCATGAGCTTGCCAAAGAAGCTCGTCAGAACTCGCCAAGTGGATCGTCGCAAGTCCAGGAGTTTGCTGGAAGTCCGCAGGAGCATCACCGAGGGTTCATCGGATGATCGACGGAAGTTAGCCGGAAGCTCGCCGGAAGAAGCGATTGATGCACCGAAGTAAGTTACAGTAAATGTCTTAGGAAATATCGTAGTTAGCACAATGATTAAGTTGGAAATGGGAGGTGATCCCATTAACTTAATCTTGGGGCAATTGGGCCCTGAAAAACCCAAATTGGGCCGAATGGATCAACCCATTCAGACCCTGATTTCTACCAGGCGGTTGAACCGCCTCAATCAAGCAGTGGCATCGCCTGAGCTTGGTCTTCGAGCTCTGGCAGGAGATACAACCGCCCCTGATAGGAGGTGGCACTGCTTGAGCTCGGTCTTCGAGCTCTGGCAGGAGGTGCAACTGCCCCTGATAAGAGGTGGCACCGCCCAAAGGCTCAATCTTCGAGCTCTGCTAGGCGGTGCAACCGCTAGATCCCGGAATTCTGGGAATTCACAGTTTTGAGCTCGGAATTCAAACTGGGTTGGGGCCTATAAATACCCCACCCTTTCAGCACTGAAAGGGCACTTAAAACACATCGAAATCCTGATCTTATTCTATGATTTTTAGAGCTCAAAATTGTTGTAAAGGCCAAAAGTTCTTCTCCCTCTTTTCTTCCAAGTTATGATCTTTAAAGAGAGGAGAGAAAATTCTGTAAGGGTTGTCTCCTAAGCCCGTCAAAAGGAGTGAAAATGTAAAAGGGTGGTTGGCCTTCGCCTATTGAAGGAAGGCCTCTAGTTGATGTCGGTGACCTTGTCGGTGGAGGAAGCCAAAAGTGGATGTAGGTCAAGATTGACCGAACCACTCTAAATCTCGGTTTGCATTTACTTTGAACATCTTATCCTTATTGCAAACCTCCTCAATAGCTTATTGCCTTCTGCACATTTATGGTTATGTTTCAAAGTTCAGTATTTTCTGAATCGGCGTTTAGACGTAAATCAGTTTTATCGTATGAACATCATGTTTCAGTTTGTGCTTACATTTTAACTTTCATCATAACCGCAAACTGCCTTCATAGATTTCCTTTAATTACATCTCGCTTGATTACAAGTTAAAGAGATTTACGAATCGGCTTTTCTACCGAAATCGCTTTTATCGTACGAACACTTTTTTAATCGTCGAAAGTTTTCCGCTGCACTAATTCACCCCCCCCCCCCTCTTAGTGCTCTTGATTCTAACAGAATTGACATTCGTGGCTACTATGAAGCTAGAGCCACTCAATGAGAAGGCCATTCAAGAACCTGCTGTGGTGGCAAACATCCTGAAAGAGTTCAATGACGTTATGTCACCCGAGTTGTCGAAGACTCTTCCACCACATAGGGGCGTGGATCGTAATATCGAGCTGGAGCCAGGGGTGATGCCTCCAGCGAGACCACCCTACCGCATGTCCCCGCTTGAGTTGGTGGAACTCATAAAGTAGTTAGGTGAATTGCTAAGCGGTGGTCTCATCCATAGCTCTAAAGCACCTTTCGGAGCTCTAGTTCTCTTCTAGAAGAAACAAGATGGGAGCCTCCGACTCTGCGTCGATTACTAAGCCCTTAACAAAGTGACAGTAAAGTACAAGTATCCCATCTCGCTCATCATGGACTTGTTCGACCAGTTGGGCAAAGCCAAGTATTTCTTGAAACTCGACATTCGGTCAGGGTATTAGTAGGTGCATATCGCTGAAGGCGTCGAAGCGAAGACTATCTATATGACCAGGTATAGAGCGTTTGAGTTATTGGTGATGCCTTTTCGCTTAACCAACGCTCCAGCCACATTTTGCACTCTCATGAACCAACTATTCAAGGAGTATTTAGACAAGTTTGTGGTCGTCTACTTAGACGATATCATCGTATATAGCCAAACACTCGAGGAGCATGTCCAGCACCTTTGGACAATTTTCAAGGTTCTCAAGGAGAACACTTTGTTCATAAAAAGGGAGAAATGCTACTTCGCCCAAACGAAGATCTTATTCTTGGGGCATCGAATCGTTAATGGTTCCATTCGGATGGATAAGTCGAAGGTGCAAGCGGTTGCGGAATGACGAACTCCAAAGAAGGTACCAGAGTTGAGATCCTTCCTTGGTTTCGTCAACTACTATCGACGCTTCATAGCGAGATACTCAAAGCGTGCAACTCCACTAATGGAGTTACTGAAGAAGGAGCAGCCTTGGAAGTGGTCGGACAAATGTGAAAGAGCATTCCAAGATCTGAAGGCTACTGTTATGGAAGAACCAGTGCTCAAATTTACAGATATAGGGAGCCTTTTGAAGTCCATACAGATGCTTTGGACTTCGCTATTGGAGGAGTACTCATGTAGGAGGGTCATCCGGTGGCCTACGAGAGCCGTAAACTTAATGAGACCAATCGACGATATCTAGTACATGAGAAGGAGATGACAGCGGTGATCCACTGTCTACGAGTTTGGCGACACTATCTCCTCGGGTCGTGATTTGTGCTGAGGACAGACAACATCGCTCTGAGCTATTTCCAAACTCAAAAGAAGCTCTTCCCAAAGCAGGCATGATGGCAGGACTTCCTAGCTGAATTTGATATGGCAATGAAGTATAAGCCTGGGAAGGCAAATGTCGTAGCCGATACATTGAGTCGGAAAGTGGAGCACGTAAGTGCCGCACAATTGGAGGGCAGAGGCCAAGCAAGTCAATTGCACTCCAACTTCCTTTCCAGGATCAAGGATGGACTGTACAGTGACCCCCAGGCAGTTATCCTGATGCAGCTCATTAAAGAAGGCAAGACATGATGATTTTGGGTCCAGGAGGGACTCGTTTACACAAAAGGGAATAGGGTTTATGTTCCCCGAGTGGACAATTTGAGGCATGGACTCTTAAAAGAGTGTCATGATTCCCTTTGGGCTGGACGCCTAGGCATTCACAAAACGTTGGCTCTAGTGGAGAGGGCCTTCTACTGGCCGAAGATGGGGACTGATGTGGAGGAATATGTTCGAACATGCCTTACTTGCCAATAAGACAAGGTGGAGCAGCGGAAGCCGGTGGGACTTTTGGAGCCGTTGCCTATACCAGAAAGGCCGTGGGAGAGCATTTCCTTGGACTTCATATCAAGCTTGCCACTTGTAGGGAGATTCGGATCGATACTCATGGTGGTCAATCAGTTTTCAAAGTATGCAACTTTCATTGTTACTCCCCTACACTGTTCAGTAGAAGAGGCGGCCAAGCTAATGATGAAGGATGTGGTGAAGTATTGGGGAGTCCCACACAATATCATTAGTGATCGAGACGCTCGGTTCCTCGGACGATTCTGGACCGAGCTATTCAAATTGTTGGGGTCAAAGTTATACTTCTCTACAAGCCTCCACTCCCAGACGGATGGCCAGACTGAAAGGATAAACTCACTCCTAGAGCAATATCTTCAATACTATGTGAGTGCTAACCAACGAGATTGAGTGAAGCTGTTGGACATTGCCCAATTCTCCTACAACTTGCAGCGGAGCTCTGCATCCAACAAGAGCCCCTTCGAGATCATTACCAGACAACAACCGTCGACTCCGCACACCATGGCCATTGGGTATACTGGGAGTAGTCCGTCAGCCTACCATGTTGCAAAGGAGTGGCATCGAAATGCAGATATTGCGTGGGCTTACTTGGAGAAGGCGACAAAAAGGATGAAGAAGTGGGCAGACTTGGGAAGGCGACCGCAAGAGTTCAAAGTTGGCGATTTGGTGTTGGTAAAGCTCCAACCAACATCACTCCAATTCTTTAGGAACAAAGTCCACAAAGGATTGGTGCGCAAGTATGAAGGACCCTTCCCAATTATCAGCAAGGTAGGCAACGTCTCTTACAAGTTGCAACTGCCGACGTGATTCAAAATTCACAACATTCTTCATGCCAGCAACCTAAAAGCCTACCACTCGGATCCGCAAGATGCTTCCCGAAGTGTTCCAACTCGGCTACCTCCCATCATAGCCTCCTACGAGAATCGAGTTGAAACCATTCTGGCGGACCGCAAGATAAAGCTACCTAACGGAGCTGAGCAGACAGAGTACTTAGTGAAGTGGCGAAAGTTTCCCCGAACTGAAGCCAGTTGGGAGCCTGAAGATGCCCTGTGACATGAAGAAGAAATCATCAACAACTACCAACAAGCGTCGATGAGGGCGTCGACAGTTTAAGTGGGGGAGAATATCACGAACGGTTGTCGTGCACCCGCATCACCTCTGTTCAACGAACCATTCGTCGCTCTCGTCTATATGTACAGTTACTTGGTAGCCTGTTTTGCCTTGGTTTTGAGTCCTTTTTCTTGTAAAAATGTAAGTTCGAACAAGCTACAGCGTTATAAAGCGATCGCTCACCGAACCAAGCAAAATAGCCCCAAAACAGCCCAAAACAACTTCGTTTTCGTGTGCCGCGGGTTGATTTCTGGAATCTACCTCCGCTCACCAAAACTTCAGCCATCTCAACCCCTTTGAACCCCCCGGGTGGCACAGGGCTGGATGGGGCTTCGGTATAGTACCGAGCGTTTAACACTCATTCGCAAGTTCGCACGTTGCCTTGACGGGAACTTGTTGTCGTGCCCGGGACTTGGTGAGCAATTGTTTGTGGGCTTGTAGCTATTCGTTCAACCTTCTAAAGCCCTTGTTTTCCCCCTCTCCCTCTTTTCTCTTGTGCACGCAAGGTGCTCGCTAAATTGCTTGTAAAGCTTTCCCTTTTCGCGAGACTTCGGGACAAATCAACTTTCTCTTTTACAGGTCCTTCGGGACCTGCGAGAGTTTGCAAGTGGGCTAATCTTTGCGGAGCAATATCGTAAGGGCGAAGCGTGATTTAGGCAACGCAAGCTAAGTTCACATCTTGGCCGCAAGGGTGCCTCACCCCTTATGCAATTCCAGCTAAGGCCGTGACACTATGGCACCTTAACCCGCGGGCGCTGCGGCCTTAGGCACCTCGCCCGCGGTGCCTCTGCCTGCGGGTCCAACACCCGCAAGCGTCGTCCTTGCGCGCGAGCATAGTGCCCGCACGTAGGTGGCCGCCTTGCTTGTAGCCTTGCCTGCCGGCACGACCGCGGGTGGGGCACCCGCGGGTTGCCAACCCCATCGACTGCAAGCCTGTTGCAAGCAGGATGCCGGCCGGTTGCTGTAGGTGCAGCCCCGGTGCTGCCTGCCTTCGACTGTGTTGCATGCATGTAGATCGAGGGCAGCAACTGTTGTTGCCCTTCCTTGTTTTTGCGTCAATGATTTTTACGTCAAAATTCTTCTGAAACACAACACACGTAGTTCAAAACCAATCATTCGCACGAACAACCAAGCTCTAATACCACTGTTGGGAAAATCTTGGGGGCAACATCACATGTGCAGCGGAAGAACAAGAAAACAAAATCCTCGATTCTCAAAGAGATGTTCATCGTCGTGCGAAGATTGGTGCGCAAAATCCGTGAAACTTAAAACTGCATATAGAGTAGATTGTGTTACCTAGGGAGATCGTATATCCCTGTTTCCCTGCAGATCCTTAGGAGAGGGTGAAGGAGGTCAAGCGTCCTCCTCTCTAGAGATGATCCACACAGTAGGGTTGCGACGACGCTCCTCAAAACTCTAGGCCTGCTCTGAGGTGGAGAGGGAGAGGAGAATAGGAGAGGCAAGCAAAGGCTCTAGCCTATGAGGTTCTGAATCCCTCCTATTTATAAAGGTCTCCTATCAAACCCTAATGGATCCTCCCCTAGTGGGTATTGGATCTACATCCAATAAGACAAGGGCTCCGTCGGATATCTCATATCCGAACCTCTACTCATCGCAATGCCTACCATATGTGTGTGACCCTCTAGTCCCAATATCGAGCTGGCCGTGAGTCATACCTATCAGAACTCCTTCTAACTTAGTGAATTATTATCTCTGTAATAATTCACTCGACTCATCGACTACAGACGTATTAGGCCACTACGTCGTAGTCCCCAAACGATACAGGGGAATCCAATCCATTGGACCTGTCTGTCCTCAGTTACCATATACCTATAGTCCCTCATCCATCTAATATCCCAGAGACCGTATATCAAGCATGGTGCTATCAAACCCATACGGTTTCTACTCGAGTCTCGCTCTAATCGAATTCTCCCGGAGAACTCTTTCTCTCTCAACCCGAATGACCCTGACCAGGGATTTGTCTGAGCAAGAACACATGGGATATTCCTCTCATAATGCCGAGAGTGGATGATCCTCTATCGACACTCAATAGCCCTCGTAAGGTCGACTACCACTCCCAATGGCCAACTATACTAGATCTGGGACAGCCAAACCTATAAGTCTGGTATCAAAGAGTGGAGCACTCATACAGGACATCCTTGGTGTCTCAAGTCTAAAGACCAGATACACCACTAGGACTACGGAATCGCTGTCTGACAATAAGGCATCATCAACTATCCATTATTCCATAAGCGGATCAATAAATGAACTTATTCTCCAATGAGCACTTGTACTGTATCCCTAGTGTCCCTATACGAGCAGCTATGAGACCAACTGCATCCATCATATGGATGGGTATACAGTATACTAGTCTGTTTGGTTATCACGATGTCCCTCTTGCGTAACCTGTGACCGGGATTATTTAGGATCTGTGTTTAAAGGTGAATCGATTTCATTATCGTGATCTCATCACGATCCGATTCCCATTGCACAAATCCAATGACATCACAATATATATATATATATATATGCAATAGTTATAAAGTGAGATATGCCAAAATATAACAAGTAAAAAGATTCTGTATTAAGTCACACGTACCATCACTTATGTAATTGGCTTGCTGGGCACCTATGACTAGTAGTATGTAGGTCACGTTTGACCGAACCACTCTAAAACTTGGTTTGCATTTATTTTGAGCAACTTTCTTTTATAGCAAACTGCCTCTCCTCCTTACTATGCTTTAACTACATCTATATATGCTTTGGCGTAAACATCTTCTGAGATCGGCTTTAATCGTACGAAGACTTTACAAAATCGACACTTTTCATTTGTGCAACTTACATTGCTGCAAATCACCTTAGTCTTCTCTTGCATTTTCACTTAAGGTTTCAAGTTCAAATTCCTTCCGAAATGGATTGAGTTGAAATCATTCTCGTTGAATCGGCTTTAATCGAAATAAAGTTTTTGAAATATCGAAAGTTTTTTACTGCACTAATTCACCACACAACCCCCCCCCCTCTTAGTGCCCTGTTGATCCTAACAGTGAACAATGCATACTTATGGCATTATAGGCTAGGTCACATCCATGAGGAAATTATTCTAAAGTTACTAAATTATAGATATCTAGATCCATTTGACTATGAGTCATATGCAACTTATGAGCCTTGCCTTCATGAAAAATTGACAAACTCTCCATTTAGTAGAACTAGAGAAAGAGTCATTGAGCTGTTGGAACTCATACACAGTAATGTATGTGGACCTACATCAACTCATGCCATTGGTGGTTACTTCTACTTCATTATCTTTACTGATAATTTCTCAAGGTATAGACAGGTGTACTTAATGAAATACAAGTCTGAGGCCTTTAAGAAATTCAGAGAGTATAAAAATGAAATTGAGAACCAAACTAGAAAGAGTATTAAGACTCTTTGATCAGATCGAGGAGGTGAGTACTTGAGTATAGAGTTTACCCAATTCCTCATGAACCATGGGATTCTATCCTAATGGACACCTTCTTATACACCATAGGTCAATAGTGTATATGAAAAGAGGAATCGCATGCTGTTAGATATGGTACAGTCCATGATGAGTTTTGCTGACCTACTCATCTCATTCTAGGGATATGCCCTAGAGACCGCAGTTTATCTTATGAACAGAGTTCCAACTAAGTCGGTAATATCTACACCATATGAGATATAGAAAGAAAAAAAGCCCCATCTTAAGGTTGTTAAAATTTGGGGCTGTCTTGCCCACGTTAAAAGATACAACCCCGATAAGTTGGAATTGAGGACGGAGCAATGCAAGTTCGTGAAATACCTTAAGGAAACTTGTGAGTATTATTTCTATCATCTCGATGACTAAAAGGTCTATGTAGCTAAGAGAGCAGTGTTCCTTGAGAAGAAACATATTCTTGGCTGAGATAGTGGGAGTATGATAGAGTTGAGCAATGTTAGAAAACCTAGCTCAAGCACCACTTTATAGCCCGAGTCTGAGAGATATGTAGGACATATTGGAGGAGAGGATAATGAGGATATTGATCCTCAAACAGTTAGAACCCTTGCATATTCTAAACTTGGGGTTGATCTCTTTAGGGGAACGACCTCCTTGGAACTCTATAGGGGTTCCTCCCTCCAAGTTGCTGCTTAAAGGCTGCAGAAAAAATTCATCTATTGCCCATGAAAAGAGGTGGAATACGTGACTATTTATAGGGCTTCTAAACCCTAACTCCTAATAGGACTCTTACTTGAGACTCCTACTTCTAACCAACTCCTAATAGGACTCCTACTTCTAACCAACTCCTAATATGACTCATACTCAAGACTCCTATTCCTTTACAACTCCCTATTCTTCTTTAAGAAATAACCTTGTAACCCTAGCCGGCCTCTTCACCTCTTTAATAGGGGTCAACTTATGTAGGTTTTACATGAATGCCCCTCTCAATTAGGACTCTCCTAGCTAAAGTCTTAACACAAACCTACGAGGAGGCTATTATGATTATAGACTCTGTGAAGTGGCATGAAGCCATGAATTCTGAGATAGATTTCATGTACTCTAATAAGGTTTGAAACCTAGTTAATGCACCCGAGAGTATTGTATACATCAGTTACAAGTGGATCTTTAAGAAAAAGATCGGAGTAGAAGGAAAGGTAAAGACCTATAAAGCAAGGCTAGTGGCTAAGGGGTATCATCAAAGGTAAGGTGTTGACTATAATGAAACCTTCTCACTCGTAGCCAAATCCATCTAAATTCTATTGGCTATTGCAGCACACTATGATTATAAGATCTAGCAGATGGACGTGAAAACTATATTCCTCAATGGCAATCTCGAGGAGGAGGTATATATGATACAACTCGAGGGATTCATGTACAAGGACTGCCCAAATAAGGTGTGTAGGTTGCTTAGATCCATTTATGGACTAAAGCAAGCTTCCCGAAGTTGAAACATAAGATTTGATGAGGTAATCAGATCTTATGACTTCATTAAGAACGAAGATGAGCCTTGTGTGTACAGGAAGGTAAGTGGAAGCGCTATCACCTTTTTTAGTGTTATATGTGGATGACATCTTGATCATTGGGAATGATGTAGAAATGCTATCCATAGTAAAGGCTAGGTTATCTAGATACTTCTCCATGAAGGACTTAGGGAAAACATCCTATATCTTGGGGATTCAGATCTATAAAGATAGATCTAAGAGGATGCTTGGTTTGTCCTAGTCCAGGTACATAGACACCATTGTCAAAAGGTTTGGCATAGAAAATTTCAAGAGATGTCTCATACCGCTGAGATATGGGATATTGCTTTCTAGGAGTATGTCCCCAAATACTCCTGAAGAAAGGGCGAACATGGATAGGATACCCTATGCCTTAGCGATAGGGTCTATCATGTATGTCATGCTATGTACCAGGACTGATATAGCGTATGCTCTAAGTGTCACGAGTAGGTATTAAGCGGATCCAGACTTGGAGCACTGGAAAGCAGTAATGTGTATCCTTAAGTACTTAAGAAGGACTAAGGATCTTTTACTAATATATGGAGGTAGTAGCCTTAAGGTTGAAGGCTACATGGACTCGAGTTTTCAGTCCGATGTCAATGATAGCAAGTCGAATTCGGGATATGTATATACCTTAAATGGATGAGTAATGTGTTGGAAGAGTTTCAAGTAAGATACTACTATTGACTCGACCGCAGATGCGAAGTACATTGCTATAGTAGAGGCAACAAAGGAGGGAGTCTGGATGAAGAAGTTCATCACATATCTATGAGTCGTGCTAGGTAGCAAGGAGTCGATTCCCTTATATTACGATAACTATGGGGCGATTACTCAAATAAGGGAACCCGGGTCTCATCAGAAGTGTTATGAGGAGGTTTTAACTTATTGGAGAGAACATGACCCGATGAGATATAGTAGTGAAACGAGTTTCATCCGAAGATAACATTGCAGATCCACTAATAAAGTCATTATCTCATATTGTCTTTGAGCATCACAAGGGTATGATGGAGATTAGACATATAGGTGATTGGCTTTTGTTAGGATCGGAGCGGCGCTAAGAGGGGGGGGTGAATTAGTGCAGCGGATTAAAACTTCGGTTTTGGAAAAATCTTTCGTACGATAAAAATGATGTTTCGTTTGAAACTGTTTCGATTGCGTTGAAAGTGTACGTAATAAGATGAGGGCAGTGAACTTAGCAAAGTAAAGGTTTGCAGAAAGATAAATGCATAAATATAAATGCAAACCGGAGATTACGTCGATTTTAAAGTGGTTCGGTCAAATGACCTACATCCACTTGCGAGGCCCCTCTTCGATGAGGCTCCCACCTTCCACTAGCAAATATCTTGAAATGGAAGGGTAAATACCCCTCTTACAACTCTTTACAAGCGGTTCACTCTCTTACAGATTTTCGAGAAGGAATGAGGTGAACACTAGCAAATTGAAAACAAGACTTTGTAAGACTTTTCTAGGGCCTTTCTGTCAAACACTTGCTGCTCAAAAAGTTGTTATCTTAGCTGAGATTTGAGGGGTATTTATAGGCCTCAAGAGGATTCAAATTTGGGCTCCAAATTTGAATTCTCGTGGAGTTCCCGATACTGGCAGTGCCACCGCCTGTCAGTGGCGGTGCCACCACCTGTCCGTGTCAGGCGCTGACAGTGCTGGGCGGTGCCACCGCCTGGCTCTCGGGCATTAGGCGGTGCCACCGCCCAGCCCAGGCGGTGCTACCGCCTAGCTCTCGGGCATTGGGCGGTGCCACCGCCCAGCTCAGGCAGTGCCACCGCCTACAGTGTTTTCAGCCCACTAGTTGGGCTTCAATCTTGCCCCAAACTAGTCCGAACTTGGGCCCAATTGGCCCCTACTTGGGTTATAGGATTAATACCTAATCCTAACCCTAATTAACATACTAAATACGAATTTAAAAACATTTTCTAAGCTATTACAAAGTCCGTAAGTCAAGACTTCTTCCGGCGAGCTTTCGGCGAACTTCCGACGGTCTTCCGATAAACTCTCGAAAACCATTCTGCGAACTCCCGACAAGCTCCTAGACTTCACGATTTGATCTTGGCGAGTTCCAACGAGCTTCTTCAGTAAGCTCCGATCTTTCTCGGTGAGCTCCGCGAACTTCCAACGAACCTTTCGGCAAGCTTCCGAAAAACCCTTCGGCAAGCTCCCTACTCATTCTCGGCTAGTTTCGGCAGCATTCCCGACGAACCTTCGGACTTCCATCGAACTCTCGAACTCCCAACAAATCCTTCGCGCTTGATTCCAGCACTTTTTTTCGCTTTATGTCTTCATCGTTATCGTAGTTAATCCTGCACACACAAACCAAAACTCTACTCCGATCTAGACAATTATTACAACGCGAATTGACATTCTGTTGCGCGGCACGTCATTGGTTGGCGCTTCGTCCGATTCTTCAGCGCATCATCCTCTCTTGCGGCTTGTTGCCCAATCGGCGGTTGACCTCCGCAACCCCGATATCCTTGGCGCAATTCCGCTCTCCTTGGCCTAATGCCCGACGTCCGAAGCCTTCTGCCGTCCAATATCCTGACGTGATCTCCTCCGGCGCAACGTCAATTCCTCCTGTGTCAACTGTCTAATCCTGATCGAATAGACCTGCATCACTCAAAATGCAGCTAAACATCTAAACACAATCAATTAGTTTCATCATCAAAATCCAAGATTCAACAGCTTTAAGTCAAGTGGGAGATTGCTAGTCATATGTGCCCTACAAGCCAATCACGTGAGTGATGGCACGTGTGACTTGACGTGTAATCTTTTTGCTTATTATATTTTTCGCATTTATCATTTTATATTTCTTGTTGCATATATATATATATATATATATATACATATATATATATATATGTATATATATATATACATATATATATATATATACATATATATTGTGATGTCCTTGGATCTATATAATGAAAATCAGATCGTGATGAGATCATGATAATGAGACCGATTCACCATTAAGCACAAATCTTGAATAATCTCAGTCATAGGTTACTCGAGAGGGACATCGAGATAACCAAATAGATTGATGTGTTGTATACTCATTCATATAATGGATGCAGTTGGTCTCAAAGCTGCTTGTGTGGGGACACTAGGGATACAGTACAGGTGCTCATTGGAGAATGTGTTCACTGATTGATCCTCTTATGGAATGTTGAATTGTTGATGATGTCTTATTGTCAGACAATGATTTCGTAGTCCCAATAGTATATTTGGTCCTTAAACTTGAGATATCAAGGATGTCTTGTATGAGCGTTTCACTCTTTAATACCAGACTTATAGGTTTAGATGTCTCAAATCTAGCACAATCGGTCATCGAGAGTGGTAATCAACCTTACGATGGCTATTGAGTGTCGATAGAGGATCATGCACTCTCGGTGTCATGAGAGGAATGTCTCATATGTTTTTGCTTAGACAAATCCTTGGCCAGGGTCATTCGGATTGAGAGAGAAAAAGTTCTCTGGAAGAATCTGATTAGAGCGAGACTCGAGTAGAAACCGCTTGGGTCTGACAACACCATGCTCAATATATGGTCTCAGGGATATTAGATTGATAAGGGACTATAGGTACACAGTAACTTAGGAAAGATAGGTCCAATGGATTGGATTCCCTTGTATCGTTTGAGGACTGCAGTGTAGTGGCCTAGTATGTCTATAGTCGATGAGTTGAGTGAATTATTATGGAGACAATAATTCATTAAGCTAGAAGGAGTTCTGATAGGTATGACTCATGGCCAACTCGATATTAGGCCTAGAGGGTCATACATATATGGTAGGCATTGAAATGAGTAGAGGTTTAGATGTGAGATTTTCGCCGGTGCCCCTATCTTATTAGATATCCAATAAGACCCTGAATTATTAGATCTCATGGATAAGATCCAATAAAAGCCCATGGAGATTATTGGATAGAGATCCATTAATCTAAGAGACTTGGGTAGTTGGATGGAGATCCAATACCCAATAAGGGAGGATCCATTTAGATTAAATTGATAGGTGACCTTTATAAATAAGAGGGATTTAGTGGTTCATAGGTTAGAGCCTTTTGCTTGTCTCTCCTATTATCCTCCCCCTTTCTACCTCAGAGCAGGCCTGAAGTTTTAAGGAGAGTCGTCGCAGCCCTGCTATGTGGATCACCGCTAGAGAGAAGAACGCTTGATCTCCTTCACCCTCTACTAGAGATCTGTAAGGAAACAGGGATATACAATCTCCCTAGGTAACATAAATCTATTTAATACATAGTTTTAAGTTTCACAAATTTTTGCGCACCCACATGACGACGAACATATCTTTAGGAATTGAGGATTTTATTTTCTATTTTTTTGCTATGCATGTGATGTCCCCAAGATTTTTCAACACTCTACACATATGAGCTAGGCTATACTTTGCCACATAGGCTAGGTCATACATAACCACATGGGCTGAGTCGATCCAGTCTAACAAATCAACATAACTTATGTCAGACCCCAATTAGACTCCTTTTATCAAATTAGATTTTAAGATTTAAAATTATTAAAGAATAACTCAAATCTATTAATTAAAAATTTAAATTCATGATCTTAAATTTAAAACTAATTACATCATAGAAATTCACACATAATTCTTGAAACATAAATATATCTAATTAAATAAATTAGAACTATTATGTTAATCTAAAATAAATAAGAATTTTAATAATTAAATCAATATTAAAATTTACTTAAGTTGAAGAGATCAATATAAATCAAATAATTATTCTAACATCATAAATCAATTATTATTATTTACTAATCATAAAATTTTAAAATTAAAAATTATTATGCATCATAAAATTATAACAATCTCAATATCAAGATTTCAAAAGATAAATCAAAACTAATTAAAAAATAAAGGATCCCACCTCTCCTCAGCTATCCTTTCCTCGATATCATTTCCTCGGGAAGTCCTCTCCTCAATCCTCTAATTGTTAGGCTTGGTGAGGGGAGGAGAAGTTCCCTTTATATAGAAGAATATGAGATCTCCTCGAAAGGTAAATAATAATTTAATTTAATTTTTAATTTATTTTTATTTTATTTTCACATAGAAAGAAAAAAATATAATATTCATTTCTTATAGTTCACACACAAAAATGGAATGTAAATTTTTTACTTCCTAAAAATCAAATCATTCATTAGGAAATAAAATAATTAATAATTTGATTGCTTAGTAGAATTTCTAACTTATCTACTTAATTAAGATAACCAAATTTAATCATTTCCTTAACTATAGTACACAAACATAGAAGTTAATAATAAAGCAATACATCATTTATATTAATTAATTTATGTTAAGAGAGAAATTATCTGTGATTATAATAGATTTTACAAAGGGCAATGGAAGCTCAGTAAAAGTTATCTTATTGTAGATAGTGAGAAGAAATATCATACTTTGTACAGATTATAGGCCAAAGCTTATGGTGAGCGATTTAATATTACAAAGAAAGACTTTAGCATTGAGTTATGACATAAGCAATTGGGACACATGAGCAAGAAAAGGCTACAGGTTCTTTTCAAGAGAAAAGTCTTGCTAGACCGGAGAGGTACATATTTGAACTCTTGTATTGATTGTTTGGTTGACAAACAATATAGAGTTTCCTTTATTAGCTCTACTTTATCTAGAAAATTGTATGCCTTGAATCGTATCTATACAGATGTTTATGGTCCTTTGAGGATAAAAACTCTTAGTGGATTTATTAATATTTCTGAGACAATGGTACACTTTACTTTATCACTTTTATAGATAACTTTTTCAGAAAAATTTGGGCCTATGTTATAAAGATAAAAGATCAAGTTATTAATAGTTTTAAAGAGTTTTCATGCCATAGTTGAAAGGGAGAGAGAAAGGCAATTGAAATACAGAAGATCATGTAATAGTGGTAAGTATATAGGATCATTTGATAATTAATGTAGGTGGCATCCAACATGAGATGATAGTTTTTATATGACTTAGCATAATACAATTATAGAGATGATGAACTACATTATCAAGGAAAATATCATATGTATGCTTTCACATTCTAAGCTACCCAAAAAGTTTTGAGATGAGGCTTTGAGGACTATAGTTAATGTAATCAACTTGTCAACCTATATAGCTCTAGATGGTGATATTGTAGAGCATATATGGTCAAGGAAAGATATCTCTTATAAGGACTTGAGAGTGTTTAGTTATTATACATTTGCACATATTCCAAATTTTGAGAGGTCCAAGCTAGACGGTAAGACAAAAGAATATATTTTTCTTGGCTACTCACATGATCAATTTGGTTATAGGCTTTGGGATCTAAAAAAATAAAAGGTGTTTAGAAGTAGAGATGTGGTCTTCTTTGAGGATCAAACCCTTAAGAATTTGAAGGAGGCACCAGCTAAGACTTCTGTAGAAGGATTAGCAAACTGTGACCCAGTTACTCCTCTAAAACATCAGGGTAATAGAGGAGATGCGTAGGAAGATGGTGCAGAGCCGTTGTTGATCTATCTGTAGAATATGTTGAGTAAGAAGAAGATAGGGAGCAACTTCTCATAGAACTTGAGAAAATCTTCTAAATAATGTCAACCTTCCAGAAGATACTTTACAAATGAGTAAATGATGCTTACTGATGTAGGTAAACTATAGAGTTACTATAAAGCAGTTGAAAGTGAGCAGAAAAGGAAGTTGTTAGTTGCTATGTAGAAAGAGATGGATGCTTTATAGAAAAATCACATATATGATTTAGTGCAACTACCAAAGGGAAGGAAGGCCTTGAAGAATAAGTGGGTTTTTAGGTTAAGGTCTCAAGAACAATGTTCTCAACCAAAGTATAAAGCTAGATTGATTGTAAAATATTTTGGTCAAAAGAAAGGTATTGACTTTGAAGATATATTTTCTCTTGTTATTAAAATATTTTCTATTCATGTTGCTCTTGGTATTACTGCAGCTTGGACTTGAAAGTTGAATAGTTGGATATGAAAATAGCTTTCTTTTATTATGATTTAGATGAGAAAATTTATATGGAGCAACCAAAAGGCTTCAAAGTCAAAAGTAAAGAAAATTTTATTTGTAAGTTAAGGAAGAGCTTGTATGTGTTGAAGCAAGCTCCAAAATAGTGGTACAAAAAGTTTGATTCATTTATGGCTAAAAATGGATACAAAAGATTACTTTAGATCATTGTGTGAACATTAAATAGTTTAGTGAGGATATATTATTCTCTTACTTTATGTTGACAGCATACTTATTCTTAAGAAAGATATGTCTATAATTGATAAGTTGAAGAGAGAACCAAGTGATTCATTTGCAATGAAAGACATGGGGCCAGCAAAGTAAATACTAGCCATGTAGATTTTTTGTTATAAAAAAAATAAGAAGATTTTATTATCATATGAGAAATATATCCAAAAAGTATTAGATAGATTTAGTATGAGCAATACAAAGCCAATTGGTTCTCTTTAGGTCACTTCAAGTTGTGCTCAAAGCATAGTCCATCGAGTGATAAGGAGAAGGAGAAATGCAAAAGGTTCCTTATGTTTCAATAGTCGGAAGTTTGATGTATACGATGGTATGTACGAGGTTGTACATCACATATGTAGTGAGTGTTGCTAGTAGATTTCTTATAAATCCAAGTAAAGGGAACTAGTCAATAGTGAAGTGAATCTTTAGATATCTTAAATAAAATTTTAAAATTTATTTAATCTTTGAAGGTGGACCACCTGTGTTGATAGGTTACAAAGATATAGATATGATAAGAGATATTAATACGAGAAAGTCCACATCAAGTTTTGACTTACTTTGTAGGAGCTATATTATGATAATCCAAATTGCAAAGGTATATTACTCTGTCCACCATAAAGGCATAATATATTGCTACTATAGAGGTTTGAAAAGAAATATTATAGATGAAATAATTCTTACAAGAATTAGGGTTGAAATAGGAAAATTATATAGTGTATTGTGATAGTAGAGTACCATCCATTTGTGTAAGAATCTAATTTTTTATTTTAAGTTAAAACATATATATGTTAGATACCACTAGATTGAAAATGTATTTGAAGAGAAGTAGTTGTAACTTTAGAAAATTCACACAGATGATAACTGGGTAGATATGTTGACAAAGACCTTGAAAGAAAGATAAGAGATGTGCCAATGATTGGTCAGCATAACTTCACATTGAAGAATTATAGGACAACCTCTCTTATGGGCTAAAGGATGAGATTATTGGGCACATGGCCTATTTATTTAGCCTATGGTGTACCTTAAGAATCCACAGCCCACTTTAGCCATTTAATCAGTTCTCTTTTAATATAGATAGGAAAAACTATAGCAGGGTGGCTGGGAGAAACTATAGCAGCAACTAAAAAAAAGGAAATCGTAGTAGTGGTGGTTGAGGGCAGAGGAACAAGAGAAGAAGACAAGGGCAACGTAGAGGCCATTCTCAATTATTCGAGCAGTGTTCTTATTGAATCTCGAATTTTGATGATAAAATCAATTGATAAGTTTACGATCTAATATATGTTTTGAAAAAAGTGATATATGTGACTAACTTCGATCATGAAAAGGTAAAATAATTAAAGCAGATGAATTAGATGTTGGGCTGGAGTCACAGATTAGGAATCATACTGGAAGAATCGGATATTGCACTAAGATAAGATTTTGCAAGAGTCAACATACCGATGGATTAGGCAATACGTTGAATATTCGGATGATGCGTCGGAAGTTCAAACGAAGTTCAAATGAACCGATGGTATATCGAACAACATAAAATTCTTGTCTTGTAATTATTTATATCTTAAGTGTCATAATTTAGGTCTAACTGAGTTAGTTTTAGATATAACCATGCTAACTCAATTAAGGGCCCATTGGGCTTGATTTGGACCCATTAGGAGGCTCATTTAAGTGACCCACAGTTGGGTCAAGCGGTGGAACCGCCTATGAGATAGAAAAGTGAAGTACATGGTCTCCTATGTTGTCCACTCAATTAATGCTGGCAGGCAGTGGTACTGGCCAAGCTAGCGATAGTACTGCCCAATGCAAGCGATGGTACTGCCCATACTCGAAAGACCTAGAAATTTAAATTTTTGACTCTATTTTTGAAATCGTTTGGGGCCTATAAATACCTCACTCATCCCTAATGGATAGACATAAGAAAGAGTGAACTAAAACACTAGTAAATCAAAGTTATAATCTTGAAAAGCATCGAGTGTTCCTCTCATCTTCTTTAAAAGTTTAGTTTTCTATCTAAAGGAGGTGTGAAACTTGTAAATGTTCTCTCCTAAACCTATGAAAAGGAGAAAGAGTTGTAGCAAGAGTAGTTGGTATTCGTCCATTGAAAGAAGATCATTAGTGGAAGTCGGTGGCCTCGACGAAGGAGGATCAGAAGTGGATGTAGATCATGGTGACCGAACCATTATAAATCCATTGTATATTTTCTTTGTATCTTTCACTCTCATTGCTTACTAATTTAATTGTTTATTACACTTACTTTATGTCAAACACACTTTCGATATCAATTTTTATTGAATGAAATTTTCAAAATCATCAAAAAATTTCAAAAGCATTAATTCACCCCTCCCCCCCTTCTCTTAGTGCCACTATGATCTTAACAATTGGTATTAGAGCCAAGTTTTTCTCAATTAGTTTAACACCAAAGAGAGATTAAATGACATTTATTGGCAATCAAGAGGGACTATCACTCGTCGTCCTATATTCAATGGGACGAACTATACGTATTGAAAAACATAAATGAGGATTTTTATGGATTTTGATTTATAGAATATTATCGAATGAATGAATGAATGGAATGATCTAGATAAAACATCATTTTTTTTAAATGCTAAAGCTATGAATGGTTTATTTTGCACTTTAGATAAAATAAATTTAATTATGTTTCTATATGTGAAACTACATATGATATTTGGTACATACTCAAAGTTATACGTGAAGGCATAATTAGAGCTAAAGAGTCTAAAATCAATCTTTTGATACATAGTTTTGAATTATTTCAAATGAAGCCAAGCGAGACCATTTGTGACATGTATACCCGTTTTACGGATATCGTTAATAGTTTAAAAGCTCTTGGTAAAAGTTTTACTAATCTTAAACTTATTAATAAAATTCTAAGATCTCTTCCAAAAGTGACTACGATCCAAGAAGCAAAGGACTTGAACTATTTTCTACTTGAGGAACTTATAGGATTATTAATGTAATCATCGATAATTTTTTTCCTTAACATAAATTAATTACTATAAATGATATATTACTTTATTATTAACTTCTATATTTGTGTATTATAGTTAAGGAAATGATTAGATTTTGTTTCCTTAATCATATGGATAAGTTAGGAATTCTACTAATCAATTAAATTGTTAATTGATTTATTTCCTAATGAGTGATTTGATATTTAGGAAGTAAATAGTTTATATTCCATTTTTGTGTGTGAACTATAAGAAATAAATATTATATTACCTTTTTGTGTGTGAAAGCAATTGTAAAATAAAAATTAAGTTATTACTTACCTTTCGGGGAGATCTCATCTTCTCCTATATAAAGGGACTATTTATCCTTCATTCTCTATTAGGCATAACAATAGAAGGATTGAGAAGACGACTTTCTGAGGAGATGATATCAAGAAAGGGATAATCGAAGAGAGGTAGGATCCTTTCTTTTTAATTAACTTTGATTTGTGTTTTGAAATCTTGACATTGAGATTATTATAATTTTATAATGAATAATGATGTTTTAATTTCGAAATTTCATGATTTTTGAATAATAATAATTGATTTGTGATGTTAGACTGATTATTTGATTTGTATTGATCTTTTAAGCTTAAGTGAATTTTAATATTGATTTAATTATTAAAATTCTTATTTAGTATAATAGTTCTAATTTATTTAATTAGTTATATCTATATTTCAAGAATTATGTGTGAATTTCTGTAATGTAATTAGTTTTAAATTTTAGATCATGAATTTAAAGATTTAATTAATGTATTTGAATAATTTTTTAATAATTTTAAATATTAAAATCTAATTTGATAAGAGGAGTCTAATTGGGGTCTGATTGGAGTCAAATTGATCGATCAGATCGAATCGACTCAGACCATATGATCATGTACAACCTAGCTTATATGACTAAGTACAACCTAGCCCATGTGGTCAAGCATGACCCAACCCATGTGGCTAGGTACGATCTAATCCATATGACCACGTATGACCCAGCCCATGCGGTAAGGTACGACCCAACCATATGGTTAGGCATGGACCAGCTCATGTGACTAGATACAATCCAGTCCATATGGCCATGTATAACCCAACTCATATGGTAAGGTATGACCCAACCATGTGGCTAAGCATGAGCCAACTTATGTGCATAGGTACAACTCAGTCTAAGTGGTCAGATACGACCCCAATTCATGTGTTCATGATCAATTTGTGAGCCAAGCATGACCTAGTTTAATGGTAAGGCCCAACCCAACTTATAAGTGAGGCTTAGCCCAGTCCATGAAGTTAAGCCTGCCCAGCTACGCGATTGGTATTAGACATATCGTCACTCCTTTTATATAGCCTGTCGTACCTTAACTCAACCTAGTATTTGGAAAGGTATATACAATGTATATGACTGCCCAAGACTCAGGTGGGTTGGTTCAATTTGGGTTAGTACTATACAACATAGTCCAATCTCCTTCTCTATTGGTTTGAGCTCATTAATTGATGAAATCAAACATGTTTGATTAGTTAAAGCTGATTTAGGGTGATTCCAAATTAACTTGACTGATTCAAACCTATTTAACCTAATCAAGATCAATCAAATCTAAATTAGACCAGTTTAGGGTGATTCCAGACTAGTTCCATAAGGATTTGGTATTGGTTCCGTTAGATCATAATCGAATTGAGTTTGGTTTAAGTCAATTGAGCTATTCCAATTTGGGTTTTGATTGATTGAGGACTATTGAGATATTGATATTTAATGCTTTTATGATATGATGAATTTAAAAGTTTTATCTGAAGATATTATTTGAAAATGATTATTGGTTTCCTATGTTTATGATATTAATATGATAAGTATCATGTAGTAGATGTGACTAGACTAGTAGTTCACATTGAGAGTGCAACATGTAAAAGGAGCTACGGGCCCATCATAGTGCGGAGCCACCAATGAACATAGTCTAGTAGATTTACATCAAGTATGATCTCTCATAATATTTAATCATATTGATTTCTTGATGTATGCATGAGTGATTGAATGAGTGTAAATGAATGATCATGGATGTTTATGTATCCCTACCGAGGGCAGGTATGGCGATTCCATTCGGGGATTAGCGGGCCGTCAGACGTGATGGTTAGACGGTTCCTCCATCCGCTGTTGGGAGGAACGTGTCTCCACTTGGGCGGGTGAGGGATACCACTCCATCCACTATTGGGAGTGCGATGTGGATTATCTCCATCCGCTATTGGGAGGAATCCATCTCGTGGAATATGCCTCTTCATCCGCTATTGGGAGAGCGCACCATTGGGTGATGTATGCCTTTGTTATTATGTATGTGTTGTATGTTGGCTGATGCATGATTTTGTTTATTATGCAAAAAATTATCATCATTTTTCTGATGCATAAGTTTTATGATGAATAGATATATTTTCATATTGAATTATTGATATTTATTTATATTTCATGAATATTGAAGATTATTTTTATGATTTTTTTGAGGTTCCTACCAACATGTGTGGTTATTGATGTATTTTTATTTTATATTTATTTTCAGAGTAATCGACTATTGTGTAATAGATTTGAAGCTTGGGTGAAAGAGACTTGTGACCCTACAAAGATGTCATTTTTCTAGCTAATAGAATATCTACTACTGTAAAGACAATGATTTGAATTCAAAGATGAATGAAAAGAAAAGGAGGGAGTTTATTATGTAAGTTATGGATAATAAATTACTGATTTATTATTCTTTTTATAAATTCAGGATCTGACAAATTTAATGATGAATAGATATATTTAATGATGTGGGATCTGATTAGTCCCACATCAAAAGTGGGCAAGATTAAGATTGGCTTATAAGGGTTTGATGAGCGTACTACTATCAACTTCAGCTTAAGCATTTTGGTACATCCCATTAGTCCCACATCGGAAGTGGGTAATGTGTATGATTGACTTATAAGGGTCTGATGAGTGTACTATTATCAACTTCAGCTTAAGCATTTTGGTCAGTGATTTAAACCAAATGAAGTTGATAGGCCAGTTAGCCTATCAAGCCCGAGTCATAATAATTAATGACCTATGAAATGACTTATATGGTATATGATGAACATGAGAATAATCTTTTAAAGAATAGGATATGTTACCTTTAGAGACAATAACAAGGAAAAAAATTTTGACAAAGGAAATATAAGTAACAAATCAAACCTTTTGATTAAAGATATTTTATTAGTAGTTTGAAACATAATCTACTAAGCATTAGTCAAATGTGTGATAAAGGATATAACATCAAATTTGAATCTAATACTTGCATTGTAGAAATACCAAACAAAAATAAATCTATGATTGCCTTAAGAAGTACTAATATGTATACTATTGATCTTGCATTGTAGAAATACCAAACAAAAATAAATCTATGATTGCCTTAAGAAGTACTAATATGTATACTATTGATCTTGATGATTTTTGTGATGAAACTTATTTTTTGGCTTTAAACGATGATACATGGCTTTAGCATAGGAGACTAGGTCATGCTACCATGAAACTAATTTCATAAATTATAACTAAAGAACTTATAAGACAAATGCCTAGCAATAAATTCATCAAAAATAAAATTTATGATGCATGCCAACTAGGTAAACAAATAAAGAGTAGCTTTAAACCTAAATATTCAATGAGTACCTCTATTACAATTAATTCATATCGATTTATTTGGACCAATTGGTATCACAAGTTTAGGAGGTAGTAAATATATTTTTGTAATTGTTGACGACTTTAATATATATACTTGGATATACTTCTTGGCATATAAAAGTAATTTTTTTAAATGATTTATTAAAATTTATAAATAAGTTTAAAATAAAAAAAAAGTTTATAATTTTGTTAGAACCCTTGCAGATTCTAAACTTGGGGTTGATCTCTTTAGGGGATCGGCCTCCTTGGAACTCTATAGGGGTTCCTCCCTCCAAATTGTTGCTCAAAGGCTGCAGAAAAGATTTATTTATTGCTTATCAAAAGAGGAGGAATACATGGCCATTTATAGGGTTTCTAAACTCTAACTCATAATAGGACTCCTACTCAAGACTCCTACTTCTAACCAACTCCTAATAGGACTTCTACTCAAGACTCTTATTCCTTTATAACTCCTAATTCTTCTCTAAGAAATAACCTCATAACCCTAGCTGACCTCTTCACCTCTTTAATAAGGGTCAGCTTAGGTAGGTTTTACATGAATGTCCCTCTCAATTGGGACTCTCCTATCTAGAGTCCTAACAGACCCGCCCTCTTCAAATCAGTCTTGTCCTCAAGGCTGACGATTCATGAATTTTGGGAATTTGATCTTCAAGTCATCATAGTTCTCCCAAGTGGCATCTTATGTTGGTTGGTTCACCCACTATATTAGCACTTTAGTAGTGGGTCGTCGTTGTCGAGTCACGATCCATCGATCAATAATGGTACTTGGCTGGGTCTGGAGTTCTCCTTGGATAGTTATATTTGGTGGGTGGCTTTGGGCTATCTCCAAGCACCTATTTACAATTTCTATCTGGCCGTCGATTTATGGGTGATATGCCATACTCCTTTTCAATTTAGTACCCTGCATATAGAATAACTTTATCCAAAATCTGCTCGTGAAGATGCAAGTGGAATTTATCATAAGCATAATGCGTCCCTTATAGTGTAATTCTTTTGAATCTCAATTGTAATGAGACACGGAGCTTGGTGCTTCTCCAATTTTTTTATAATCTTACTAGTCTCTGAATCTTCCTGCCATTCCATCTTAATAACCTCAAGGAAGTCGCTGGTCGGAAGTGAAATGGTTGAAACTTCAGCTTGCTCGGGTAGCTGCAAAAGCGCATATGCAAGAACATTCTCTTTCCCCTTTTTGTAAGTTATTTCATAATCAAATCCAAGAAGTTTTTATACTCATTTTTGCTACTCAGGGGATGATATCTTTCACTCCAAAAAGTACTTGAGGCTTTTATGGTCGGTTTTAATTTGAAATCGTCGACCAATCAAGTAGGGTCTTCATCTCGTTGCTGCACGCACAATGGCAAGCATCTTCTTATCATATGTTGACTTATTTTGATTGGAGGGAGATAATGCCTTACTAGTGTACGCGAGTGGTCGACCATCTTGCATGAGAATGGCTCCAATTCCGACTCCAGATGCGTCGGCCTCAATAATGAAGGGTCGATTGAAATATGGTAGTGTTAGCACCGGCGTCGTCGTCATGGCTTCCTTAAGTTTGTCGAAAGCAGTGGAGGCTCTGTCCAACCATTGGAAGACATCTTTTTCTAGTAAGAAAGTAAGTGGTGCATTGAACTTTCCATAGTTTTTCACGAACTTATAGTTGTAGCCTATTAAACCCAAAAAGCCATATAGCAATTTTATGTTCCTCGGGGTAGGCCAGTTTTGCATTGCTTCAATTTTGAAGGGGTCCATCGTCACACCTTCCTCTAATATGATATGCCCAAGATATTCCACCTTCTATTGAATAAAGCAAAAATTCGTAGTGGTTGTTCTATGTTCAAAAGGTGGTTTTCGGTATGTATTCTTCGCACACTCATATTTTATGATACCCGGATCAAAGGTCCAGCTTTGTGAAGATTTGTTCTCCCTTTCATCTAGTAATTCATCTGCTATTGGAATAAGGTATTTGTCCTTGATGGTTATGCCATTGAGAGCTCGGTAATCAACGCATATTCGCCATGTTCCGTCCTTCTTGCGTACAAGTAGCACCGGTGAAGAGTAGAGGTTGCAACTTGGCCGAATAACTCCTGTTTTAAGCATCTCTGAAAGAATCATTATATAATGATTATGCCGACGAGTAAGAGGTAGGTTGTGCGGTTCATCAAATATATCTGAAAATTCAGCAAGCAAAGGAAGTAGGTTTGGATCTTTAAATTCTATTGGCTCTCCCTTAGTTTGCTGCTCAAGTTGTATAAAAAATTTGCTGCATGCTTTATGCAAAACCTACTCCATTTGTTGTGTGCAAATCGTCGTTACATCGCCCCCACATTTCTCGTTCAGTATCACCTGTTTCTCCTTGCTATAAAATTTCATAATTAGTTGCATAAAATTCCAAGAAATATCACCTAATGTCGGCAACCATTTAATTATGAGTATGGCCTCATGATCATCAAGAGGGAGAAGGAAGAAATATGCAATTATCTCTTGGTAAGGCCTCATGATCAGCAACAGTTTCACTTGCAGACGCCTACGATCATACTTCAAAATCCATCCATTGGCGACCTTAACGTCAAACCTGCTACAATTCTCGATAGGTAAGGCCATCTGGATAGTAACCTTACTGTTTAGAAAGTTATTAGTACTGCCCGTGTTGATGAGAACAGTGATCGGTTGTTGTTTGAGAAGGCCTCCAACTTTCATCGTTTGCGGGTTTGAGTAGTTGGCTAGTGTATGTACCATAACTTCGATCGGTTGTGGCTCTTCTTCTGCATCTTCTTTTTCATGTTCAAGGCTCTCTTCTAGATGTTTAATGACCTCTTCTTCTATTGGTTCAATAATAAGAAGTCTCCCTTTACTATAGTAATGCTCACGGCTCCACGGCTCGTCACAATGCCAACATAACCCCTTCGCATATCGCTCCCGAAGCTCTTCTCTTATTAACCTCTTTGGTGTAGGGAATTGGTCGATAGTAGGGGGGCTAAGGGCTTCAATATTACTAATTGAGGAGCGACCCTAGTCCTCCGAACTTCATGGTTCAATTGCTCCTCTTGATGTCGTGCGAAAGAGATGGCTGCCATAAGCATATACGGTTGTCGCGTTTTAACTTCTCCTCGGATCTCCGGCTTCAAGCCTTCAATGAAGGTCCTCAATAGCTATTTTTGAGACCAATCACAAGTTTGATTAGATAACCTTTCAAACCTGATTTGGTACTCCTGAATGGTAGAGGTATGTCGGATCTTTGCTAGTTGTCCGTCAATATTCTCGTAATCGGTTGGTCCGAAGCGGATCAGTAGTCCCTTGAATTATCGCTATGAAAGGACTCCATAAGTATGTTCAAACCAGTCAAACCACTGTATAGCATCCCCTTCAAGATGTATAGTTGTAATTTTCACCATAGATGCATCTGCGGTTTTATGGTACCGAAAATATCGCTCTGCGCGCGAGATCCAACCAATCGGGTCTCCTTCTTCCCATCTAGGGAAGTCCACTCTCATGCATGGATAGTTGGGGTTGGTCATAGAGCTTCCCCTCTCTTGGAAGTCATATCTTCGGGCTTGGTGCGATTGGGCAAAGCTCTCTCCTTGATGTGATTTCTTCGGGCTTAGTGGTCGGTCGAATCTAAGTTCGGTAAAGAGCATCCGAATCTTATCCTCCATTCGTGCCTCGAAGGCTTTGAATTTAGCATTGATTACCTCCTCAGATGCCATAGTATATGCTACCAAATCTGTGATATTAAAATCTCTCTTTTGTTGTCGGGTTAAAGGCATGTATTGGTTGAGAGAGGTGATGGTCGAAAGGGTTGGTGGATTGGTGGATGTAGGCTATGGTTTAGGCTTGTTTTGTGGCTATTTTGGGTGCAGTTTGAGGGTGTGGTTTAGTGGAGTTTTAGGGCTATGGATGAAAGTTTTGGATCTATGGTAGATGGTAGCAAAGGTTTGATAGAAATCAATGGAAGTTGCAGCAAGTATGTGTTGTCTTGTAAGAGTAGAATTGTCGTCGAAGAAACAATGGTTTCTCGACATAATTTCCACCAAAAAGTTGAGAGAATTGAGGAGGAAATTGATAGAAAAATCACAGTTTATATGACTGCAAGAATATCTAATTTAATCAAGAAAATTTCGGCAGTATAACAGCAAGGAAATTGGTGCAAATTGCGATTGCAGAATTCTCGTCGAAAAATTTCAGCGGGTTACGACAAAAATTTGCAGGAACACAAAATCATTTTTAGAGATGAATTTCTTAATAGATCAATTTTAGATAGAATCCAAGATGATCTATGAAGTATATAAGAAATTTCATTCAAAAAAGATTGCAAATAGATGGGTTAAGGCAACAATATGCGGCTGAAACTTTCTGCAGCACAGATTTTTAAGTATAGCAGATTAGACGTAAAAGATTAGTGGTTTATTTTGAGAATTTTTTGATGAAACTAAAGGGAAATCTACTGCTAGGAAGTGTCAAAGCTATCATAAAAATTTCATAGAGATTTGGATAGAAACAACATAGTATCAAAATTAAACAAACAGTGCTATGCGGTTGAAATTTTACAGTACAAATTTTCAAGTATAGCAGATTAGACGTAAAATATCAATGGTTTATATTGATAATTTTTTTACAAAACCAAAGGAAATCTGATGTTAGGAAATGTCAAAGATTTCATAAAAATTTTGTAGAGATTTGCATAGAAAAAACACAATAGCAAGATCAAACAGACGGTGTTATACGGTCGGAATTCTGCAATGTATCTTTCGTCGTAGAGATGAAAACTTTATGATGAAAAGTTTATGCATCAATATAGGAATAATTTTTTTAGAATTTTCAAATAAGGATAACTAAATTGCAATAATAGTAAGGTAAAAATCTAGAACCTATTGCAATTCACGGGGAGATCAAAGGATGATCCGTGGTGGTGGAGATGATGGCGGAATTTGGTGACGATCTTTTAAGCAATTGTGGGAATTGCTTTGGGCGATTGTGGAGGGTTGATAGATGGCTATGGAAGGGCAGCGAGATGCCAAGAATGCTGTTCTGATACCAGGTATTAGAACCATTACAGATTCTAAACTTTGGGTTGATCTCTTTAGGGGATCGCCCTCCTTGGAACTCTATAGGGGTTCCTCCCTCCAAGTTGCTGCTCAAAGGCTACAGAAAAGATTCATCTATTGTTTATCAAAAGAGGAGGAATATATGGCTATTTATAGGGTTTCTAAACCCTAACTCCTAATAGGACTCCTACTCAAGACTCCTACTTCTAACCAACTCCTAATAGGACTTCTACTTAAGACTTCTATTCCTTTACAACTCCTAATTCTTCTCTAAGAAACAACCTACTAACCCTAGCCGACCTCTTCACCTCTTTAATAGGGATCGGCTTAGGTAGGTTTTACATGAATGTCCCTCTCAATTGGGACTCTCCTAGCTAGAGTCCTAACAGAGTTCCTCTATTCATAGTGATCATGGTGGTGAATTTAAAAACTATAATTTTTAAGAATTTTATGATTCAAATGAGTACAACTATAATTTCTCTACTTCAAGAAATCCACGACAAATTAGAGTCATTGAGAGAAAAAATAAGAGTTTACAAGAGATGGCAAGAACTTTACTAAATGAACATAGTCTATCAAAATATTTTTGGGCCGAAGCCATTAACACGATATGCTATGTCATGAATAAGGTTCTTATAAGACATATCCTATCTAAAACTCTCTATGAATTATGGAATAATAAAAAACCTAGTATTTCATATTTTAAAATTTTTTTTAAATATTTTATTTTAAATAAAAAAGATGCCTTAGAAAATTTTGATGTAAAATCCTTTGAAGGTATTTTTCTTGGATTTTTCTCTATTTTTAAAGCTTATCATGTTTTAAATAAAAGAACTTTGGTTATTGAGAAATTTATATATATTATTTTTAATGAATCATCCAAATTTAAGAAAAATAATTTTGATAATGATTTTAAATTAAACATGTTGAATTTGAATGAGAATCCTCCTCTCCCAAGCAACTTGGATATATTTACTTCCAAAGAATCCTTATGTAAGGAATGAAAGTATATATATGTACATCCTGAATAGCTAATTAATGGAGATATATTAAAAGGTATTCAAACTCATTCCTCTTTTAAAAAATTTTATGCAAATATAGCCTTTTTGTCTCAAATTGAACTTAAATATATTGATGATGCTCTTAAAGATGATTCATGAATTTTTGTAATGCATAAAAAATTAAATTAATTTGAGAGAAATAAGGTTTTGATGCTTGTTCCTAGACCTAGTGACCACCTTACAATCGGCACTAAATGGGTCTTTAGGAATAAGCAAGATGAATTTAGTATCGTGGTTCGAAACAAGACTAGATTAGTGGCTAAAGGTTTAGAAGGTATCGATTATAAAGAAACCTTTGTTCCTATGACAAGACTTGAAGCCATAAGGATACTCCTTGCCTATGCATATTGTAATAATTTTAAGTTATTTTAAATAAATGTCAAAAAGTGTATTTCTAGATGGTTTTATTTCCGAAGAAGTTTATATTGAACTACCACTCGGTTTGAAAATATTTTTTTTTCAAATCATATTTATAAGTTATCTAAGGCTCTCTATGGTTTGAAGCAAGCCCCTAGGGCTCAGTATGAGAGGCTTAGTTCTTTTCTTATTCAAAATAACTTCTTAAAAGGCAAGATCGATACCACATTATTTATTAAATATTTTAAAAATAATTATCTTATTATTCAAATTTATATTGATGATATTATTTTTTATTCTATAAATGAATCCTTGTGTGAGTCATTTACCAAAAGTATGAGCCAAGAATTTAAAAAGAGTTTAATGGGTAAATTAATTTTTTTTAGAATTATAAATTAGGTAACTAAATGATGAAACTTTTATTAGTTAAATTAAGTATGTTTTGGATTTATTAAAATTATTTCATATGGATAGAGCTAAGGTTATTAACACACCAATGAGCAACTCTACCAAATTAGATATGGACAATGAAGGAGAATATTTTAATAAAAAACTTATAGATATATGATAGATAGTTTACTATACCTCATAGCAACTAGACCTGATATTATATTTAGTATTAGATTTTGTGTAAAATTTCAATCTAATCCTATATAATCTAATTTTAAAGTAATTAAAAAATTTTATATATTTAAAAGGAACTCATAATATAGGATTATGGTATCTAAAATATAAAAACTTTGAATTGATTGCCAATACTAATATTGATTTTGCTAGATGTAGAATAGATATAAAAAATACATCTGAAATATATTAACTCCTAGGTCATGCACTTGTTTCTTGATCTTCTAATAAATAAAATTCTATTGCATTATCTACAACCGAATCTAAATATATAGTAGTAGATGTATGTTGTGCACTTTTCTCCTTTTTGTTAATGACAAAGGAGGAGAAGTGATGATGGTTTAAAAATATTAATATTTTGGTATCATGAGGATTTTATATTTTATATGATAATACATTTAATGATTACTTTGATGATGATGCGTGTGATGTATGTAATACTATTTTAACTATGCATATGACATGATTAAAGTTATTTCAAGTTAAATTTAAAAATATTATGATTAGAAGGTAATCATTTTTTAAATCTAAATTGATCTTGATATTAGATATAGACAGAAAGAGTTTAGTTAAAATTCCATCATCAATTGGTTTTCATCATAAAAAAAGGGAGATTGTTAAATCTCAGATTTTGATGATAAAATTAATTAGTAAGTTTACGATCTAATCTGTGTTTTGAGAAAAATGATACAGGACTAACTTTGATCATGAAAAGGTAAAATAATTAAAGTAGAAGTTAGATGTTGGGCCAGAGTTAGAGATCGAGCATTGTGTTAGAAGAATTGGATATTGTACCAAGATCGGATGTTGCGGGAGTCAACATGTTAATGGATCAAACGATATACTGAAGATTTGGATGATGCGTTGGAAGTTCAAATGAACCAATGGCATGTCGGACAATATAAAATTCTTGTCTTGTAACTTTTTATATCTTGAGTGTCGTAGTTTAGGTTTAATTGAGTTAGTTTTGGGTATAATCATGTTAAATCAATTAGGGACCCATTGGGCCTAATTTGAGAATAATTTGGGCCCATTGGGAGGCCCATTCAAGTAACCCATAGTTGGGTCATGCGGTGGGATCATCAAACTGGTGGTGAACCGCTTATGAGTTGAAAAAGTAAAGTACAGAGTCTCTCATGTTGTCAAATGATAATACCGTCCAAACTGGACGATGGTACTGCCAGCACTTAATGCTAGTAGGCGGTGGTGACATAATCCTTTTATCTTATGATTGTTACTCTAATTTTTTATAAGAGACTTCAAGATTTATATATTAATTAATTTTATAGTGGATTTGCTTCTCTAGTTTGTCCCGTGATTTTTTTTATTTGTGTTGAAGAAAATTTTCAGATTGTTATTTTTATTTAATTTTTTTTTGGTATAACCTACTTGTATTTATTAGTATATAAGTTTTTTTTATCTCAATCACCTTGTTGTGCTTAAGTGAGCAATTGCCTTGAGTAACGCTAGATTCTAAATTGCTTTTTCGGATATTGAGTGGTTTAGGCACTCTGCATTCACAAGATGCACTTCTTTGGCTTTTACGGTATGCTATGTGATCTTATCCCATTTATGATTGTTTACCATTTTTAATGGGGATAAAGGTCCTTATGTATTATATTGTAGGTTCCTTAATTTTCAACCATCCATTTGTGAAACGTTTTAGTCCATACGAAATCAACGCTTTAAGCTCTTCTTTGATTTTGCGAGTTGTCTGAGGTGTCCTGACTATTCCTTCATTCTTACTGTCCAACATGTTCTAGTCACAGACAGGACATTATTGTGCCATTCTTTGTTTGTTACGTGTTATGCTGCATCAACAGGTCAATTACCAAGCCACATTAGAAAGTGTAATGACATAAATTGTCTTGACAGAATTGATCATATTTTAGCATCTTAGACACATCTGAGCCACCTTATGTGTCTCCGTTTCTTTGATCTTTAAGAATCATCTTAATCCTCGGAACATGGTAATTGTGCTTAAATGTTCAGAATCATCTTTTCTATTTAGTTTTTTTGTCATATGTTGATGTTGAATTATGCCTGGTTGGCTTATGACAATTGCATACTGTTTATTTTTTACTTTAATCTTAAAAGCATTTTCAAGGGCATGTTCAAAAGGGCATTTAATTTTCTAGCCTTCCAACAGCACGTCATTCACTTCAAGTGACGTTGTCTTATATTGTCGTAATTTTTAGTTCATATGTATTTGAAACAATTGTAATTGTCAAATATATATGGAAGCTGTCCTTGATTATGCCATTGTAAGTTGTTTAGCTTATTCAACCGATTGGTTTGGTATCTCTTCTACCAATTTCAAAGTTGCATGTATTGGTTTATCATAATCCTTTCTTGTAATTTATCCTTGAACATAATCTTATGAAAATTTTAAATTTGACAATTTTTGCAAAAAAAAAGCATGCACGTAGTTTAAATTTCTTTCTTTTATGAATGAAATTAACTTTTACAATTATTGCTCTTAATTTTTTTTTCATTAGTGTGATTTGTTATGATTGAGTTTGCACTAAGAGGGGGTTGAATTAGTGCAGCGGATAAAATTGACGTCGGTTCGAAAAATCTTCATATGATAAAATTTGATTATGACGAAAATGTATTTGACTTAAAAGTGTATTCGTGAGAGTGTAACGAGAAAATAAAGTAAGAAAGACAGTTTATATTAAAGGTAAATTGTATAAATAGAAATACAAACCAAGTTTTATAGTGGTTCGATCATCGTAACCTATATCCACTCCCGATTTCTCTTCCATCAAGGTCACCGGCATCCACTAACGCTCTTCCTTCGATAGGTGAAGACCAATCACCTTCTTACAACTCTATTCTTTATTTGACAAGCTCAGGACAGAACCTTTACACCCTCACAACCTCCTTTTTAAACTTCACTAACACTTAGAGTTTGAAAATAGTTCACACAAGATTACAATAACATTTTCTTTTCTTTTTGAAAATAGTTGTGTGTATGTTAACTAGAAATGAGAGGAATATTTATAGGCCTTAAGTGGATTCAAACTTAGAGCATAAAAGTATCTCATTCCCGATTTTCAGAGTACTGGTGGCACCACCACATGTAGCACTAACACTAGGTTATACCATCGCTTGGGAGACTGTGTCTGGGTGGTACCATCACTCAAACTGGTGGTAACACCGCTTGACAATCTCGAAGACTAAGTCTGGGCGGTACCATCGCCCAAACTAACAATACCACCGCTTAATACAGTCTCAGAGATTATGTCACCGATGGTTCCATCTGTTGGGTCACTATTTGAGCCTTTCACTTGGCCTAACATAGTCCAAACTTAGGCTCAATTGGCCCTTAATTGAGTTGGCTCAATTTCAACCCAATTATACATAAAATCTACTTCGATCTAGATAATTATTACAAAGCTTGAATCAAATATTATTCGGTATATCATTGGTTCATCGACGCTTCATCCGATTCTTCAACGCATCGTCCTCTCTTGCGGCCTATTACCCAATCGACCAGTTGACCTCTACAACTCCGATTTTCATAGCGTAATTTTCGCTCTTCTCGGCCTGATACTTGAACCCATAGCCCGAAGCCTTCTGTCGATACATCAACTGATCCTCTAGCTCGACGTCCAATCTTTTGACATGTTCCATTCCAGCCCAACATGATTTTTCCTGTCTTAATTGTCTTTCCCTGATCGAAGCTTTCTGTGTCACTCAAAACGCAGATCAGATAAATAACATCAATTGGTTTAATCATCAAAATTTGAGATTTAACATTATTGTGTCCCTATGTTGCTATTAGGAACTAAATAGTAATATTATACTATTAAAAATTCCAACTATTTGGGTCGGCAATATGCAAAACACTATGTTTTTGAATTCTTTCTTTTTGCAGATAATGTTGTATGATGCAATATTTAGATGTTTATCAACAATCCTTTCGCTGACAACATTTTTAAATTATAAGTTTACTTTTACGTATATGTAAAAAGAAAAGGGAGGCTGCATCATTGACTTCCTTTCAGAAAAAAAAAACATGTTATTCACTTCAAATGAGGTTGTCTTTCTTGCATATTTTCATATTTGTTTGTTGTTTCCTTTTTCCTTCATTCCCGTAGTATGACATCAGATTTGATGTCCATTTGTGACCCAACTTTTATAGCTGAGTGACGTTAAATTTGGTTATTTACTTAAATTCGAGTTATATAGAGCACAATTAATATTTATAACAAACCAGCAAATAGCAACACAACCAAAACCTTGATTTGCTACTCTAGCAAAGCAAAGCAAAGCATATAAGCAAGATTTCCATTTCTCCAATCTTGCCTCATGCGAAATCTCCAAGGTTTGTTGTAGAAATGTTAAGTAATAGTAAACAACATAATCAACATTAAAAAGGCACTATGGAAGATTCCGTCTTTAGAAACATAGTAGGCTAATTATAACATGCAACAAGTAATCTAGTGATGATCTTGATTTAAGAAGCAAGTTAGATACCTTCAGTCTTTTTATATATGTGTGTACCCATGCAATAATCGCTAGATTATATTGCCTTCATCCAACATACTCTCATCATTGATCTTGAACTCATTTGCATGTACGGTGTATCTATGATTTTTTATATACCTACAAACAATACAGTATTACAATTACACTCTTAGTTTAATTATGTTCAATTATTGGCATCTAATGGAACTTGCATCGTAACCTGCTAGATAGTATGTATAATATTTTATATATCACAAAAGAAAAATAATTCTCTCACTTAGAATCGTACTTGGCTTATTGATCCTTTGGCTTGTCTGAAAAAATGAGAGCTTTTTGTTCCAATGGTAGACATTCGGTTCGTTGATTTAGTATCAAAATTTGGTAGAAATAGTTAAGAGAACGAGAACGAATACTTCGTGCTTTTGGGTCTTAAGTTAACGGTGCAAAGGATTACAAATTTGGCATTAAAACTTTTGGGTCTTAAGTTTTTCTGCAAACGCCGAGTTTGATGCCTATATATATATATATATATATATATATATATATATATACTTTATTCCAGTTTCTGAACTGTACTTTGGTGTATATCAGTTTATATACTTGTATGTCAGTTTCTATATATATCAACAAAGTTGTTGAGTTTTACTGGTCTCGTTAGTTAAATATATATTAGATTATGTAATTTTATTTAATTAGATGAGATTTATTATAGATATAATTAGATTCTGATTATGGTTATTAGTCAATAGAAAAGAAGTTTATATTATAATAGAATTTCTTAGGGGATGATATCCTTAATGGGAGGAACTCTTATAATAACTCATCCTAGACCCTCTGCTCTCGCCTATAAATAGACATGACTTCTAAGGGTTGAATAGATACTACATTGAGAGATTAAGATTTTTCTCTTAATCTTCCTAATCCATCAATTTAAGTACTCCTAAAAAAGTATAGGAAGAGACGAGAAGGAATGTCTAGTTTTCCTTGCAGATTGATATATCAGAATCAATGATGAGGCACTTGTAGATCCGATAAGATTTATTTTCCTAAACAAAATGAAAAGTATGAATCATAATATTGTTTAAAGCCATTATTATTTGATTTCATATTCTAGCATAAAAGTTTTTTCGTATTATTGATTGCATGATTACATATTTTATGCTAATAATTGATATTAGAACATAGGTTCTTGAGATCAAATATATTAGATCTATTATTTTTGTTTACGATGCTTGAATGATTCATATTTCGTCGATCTGTTGTTAGAACCCTTGTGGATTCTAAGCTTGGGGTTGATCTCTTTAGGAGATCGACTTCCTTGGAACTCTATAGGGTTTCTTTCCTTAAGTTGCTGCTCAAGGCTGCTAAGAAAGATTCATCTATTGCTTATCAAAAGAGGATGAATACATGACTATTTATAGGGCTTCTCCAACTCCTAATAGGACTCCTACTCAATTAGGACTTATACTCAAAACTCCTAATAGAACTCCTACTCAAGACTCCTACTTCTAATCAACTCCTAATGGTTCAATAAGAAGCAACCTCCAAACTAATCCTATTATTAGTCGGCCTCTTCACCTCTTTAATAGGGGTCGGCTAGATAGGTTTTATATGAATGCCCCTTTCAATGAAATTTAATTAGGACTCTCCTAGCTAGAGTCCTAATAGACCTACCCTCTTTAAATCAGCATTGTCCTCGAGGCTAACGATTCATGAATTTTGAGATTTTGATATTCAAGTCATCATATTTCTCCTAAGTGGTATCTTCTACTAATATGTTAGCCCACTATATTAGCACTTCAGTAGTGGGTTGTTATCGTCAAATCATAATCCATCGATCAATAATGACACTCGATTGGGTCTAGAGTTCTTCTTGGGTAGTCATATTTGGTAGATGGCTGGCCTGTCTCATTTTGTCCCAGCTTGAGTTTTAAACATGACATATGGAAGATTGGATGGATTCGGGAGTTGACGAGTAAGTCCAATCTATATGCTACCACTCCAATGTGCTCCAAAATTTATTAGAGTCCATAGAACCAAGGTGAAAGCTTCATAGATGCTCTGGTATGGATTGAAGTTTGCTTATATGGTTGGAGTCGTAGGAAGACTCAATCTCTTATTGAAAATTCTCTTTCGCCTTTGTGTTGATCATATTGTTGTTTCATCCTTGCTTGAATTATAGTGATATTATCTTTTGGCAACTTTAGCATTTTGTCTATATCCTGTAGTTCCCTATCTACTTGTTCTACTTTAGAGGTGCCCAACACATATTTTGGGATTATAGGGGGAGGTCGGCCATACATAGCCTTATAGGGAGTACATTTTGTGAATGAATGATAAGTTGTATTATACCACCACTCAGCTCAGGGAAGCCACTTCGTTCACTCTTTTGGCCGGTCACTAGTGAAGAATTTGAGGTATGTCTCCAAGCATCTATTCACCACTTCAGTCCGGCCGTCGGTTTGTGGGTAATAGGCATACTTATTTTCAATTTAGTGCCCTGCATCTAGAATAACTCGGTCCAAAATCTACTCGTGAAGACCCTATCACTATCACTTATAATAGATCTCAGCATCCCATGCAATTTTATAATATTCTCCATAAAGATTCGAGCAATACTAGAAGCAGTATAAGGATTATGAACAACGCAAAAGTGAGTATACTTTGTAAGGCGATCCACCATGACAAATATTGTACCTTTTCCTTGTGATAAGGAAAGCTCTTCAATGAAGTCCATTGATATATCAGTCTATATTGAGTCCGGGACGAGTAAATGTTGTAGCTTTCCGGGACTTGTCACCGTCTTGCCTTTGTCACTTACATACATCACATTGTGCCACAAATTTAGAAATAATATTTTTCATCCCTACCCAATAAAAAATTTATTTAATTCTCTTATAGGTTCTAAGAAACCCTAAGTACCTAGTCGTAGGTGTGGAATGCATCTCTTGAAGGATGATCTTTATGCAAGTAGAATTTGGCACAAGCACAATGCGTCCCTTATAGTGTAATTCTTTTGAGCCTCAATTGTAATGAGTCATGGAGCTTGGTGTTTTCTCTAATTTTTTTATGATCTTACTGATCTCTAGATCTTCTTGTCATTCCCTCTTAATATCATCAAGGAAGTCACTGGTCAGAAGTGAAATAATAGAAAATTCAACTTGCTCGAGTAGCCATGAAAGTATATCTACGATAACATTCTCTTTCTCCTTTTTATAAGTTATTTCATAATCATATCCAAGAAGCTTTATTATCTATTTTTGCTGCTCGGGGGAAGATATTTTCTACTCTAAGAAATATTTTAGGTTTTTATGGTCGGTCTTAATTTGAAAGCGTCGCCCGATCAAGTACGGTATCTATTCAGTCATCGCATGTACAACCGTAAGCATCTCCTTGTTGTAAATAGTCATCTTGAGATGAGAAGGAGATAATGTCTTACTAGTATAAGCGAGGGGGCGGCCATCTTGTATTAGTACAGCACCAATTTCGACTCCGGAAGTCGGGTAGCACTAGTACGGCCATCTTCTTCAATAACAAAAGTCTTGCTGAAGTCAGGTAGCGCTAGTACGGGCGTTGTCGTCATTGTGGCTTTAAGTTCATCGAAGGCGGTGGTGGCTTTGTCCGACCATTGGAAAACATCTTTTTTCAACAAGTAAGTAATGGGTATGAACTTGCGGTAGTAGCTTGTTAAACCGAGAAAACCATGTTGCGATTTTATGTTCCTCGATGTCAGCCAATTCTACATTGCTTCAATTTTGGAGGGGTCTACCGCCACACCTTCCTCTAATATGATATGCCCAAGGTATTCTACTTTCTATTAAAGAAAGCTTTATTTTAATTTTTTTTGACAAAAAGAACATGTTCTCGCAAAATCGTCAAAATAAGTCGTAAGTGTTGAAAATGGCTTTCAAAAGAAGGGTTATAAATAAGGATATCATTGAAGAAAACCAATATAAACTTACGAAGATAATTCTAGAAAATATCATTCATAAGGCTTTGGAAAGTGGAGGGAGTATTGGTGAGACCAAAGGGCATTACCAAAAATTCGTAGTGGCCATTATGTGTTCAAAAGGCAATTTTCGGTATGTCTTCTTCGCACACTCGTATTTGATGATACCCGGATCAAAGGTCTAGCTTTATGAAGACTTATGCTCCCTTTAATTCATTAAGCAATTTATCTACTACTGGAATAGGGTATTTGTCCTTGACAGTTATGACATTAAAAGCTCAGTAATCAACACATATTCGCCACGTTCTATCCTTCTTTCATCCGAAGAGCACCAGTGAAGAGTAGGGGCTGCAACTTAGCCGAATAACTCCTATTTAGAGTATCTCTTTTACATTCCTTTCTATTTCATCCTTCTGGAGATGTGGATACTAATATGGCCGAGTATTTGCTAGAGATTTTTTCAGAAGAATCGATATACAATGATCATGCCGATAGGTAGGAGGTAGGTTGTGCGGTTCATGAAATATATCTAAAAATTTAACAAACAAAGGAAGTAGGTTTGGGTCTTCAAATTCTATTAGCTCTCCCTTTACTACTTAAGTTGTACCAAAAAACCGCTACATACTTTATGCATAACCTTCTCTATTCGTTGTCTACAAATCATCGTTATGCCGCCCCCACGTTTTCTATGCAGTATCACCTGTTTCCCCTTACTATAAAATTTCATAATTAGTTTCACAAAGTTCTAGGAAACATCACCTAATGTCATCAGCCATTCGATGCTGAGCATAATCATCAAGAGGGAGGAGGAAGAAATATGCAATTATCTCTTGGTCCTGTAACAACAGTTTCACCCGCGGGCACCTATGATCATACTTTAAAATTCATCCGTTGGCGACCTTAACATCAAATCTGCTACAATTCTTGATAAGTCAAGTCATCCGGATAGCAACTTTGCTATTTATAAAATTATTAGTGCTCCTATTGTCAATAAGAACGGTGATAGATTGTTGTTTCAAAAGTCCTCTCACTTTCATCGTTTGCGGGTTTGCATAACCGACAAGCAATTCTTCACCTGTGACCTCTTCCTCATACTCCTGGACCTCCTTTATGTCTTCAAGAGGTTCAATCAGTAGGAGGTGGCCCTTTTTATAGTGATGATCAAGGTTCCATGGCTCGTCGCAATGCCAACAAAGGCCCTTTGCTAATCGGTCACGTAGTTCTTCTCTTGTCAATTTTTTTGGCAATGAAAGACAGCTAGGAGTAGAAGGAGGTTTATATGCCATGGGCCTAGGAGAGATTCTCATCCTTCGAGCATCTTGGTTGAGTCATTCTTCTTGTATTCAGGTGAAAGATATCGCAGCTATCATGGTACGAGGCTGTCACACTTTTACCTCCCCTTTTATCTCTGGCTTGAGTCATTCGATGAATGTTCCTAATAATTGATGGTCAGTCCAATCATGAGCAAGGTAGGATAGCTTCTCAAACCTAGTTTTGTGTTCTTGAATCATAGAGGTTTGCTGAATCTTTGCGAGTTAGCAATCGATATTTTTATACTCTGTAGATCCGAAATAATTTAGCAGTCGTTCTTAAATTGATTCTACGTCGGAGCCCTATGATTGTATTTCAGCCAATTGTACTATTGAATAGCATCTCCTTTAAGGTAGATGACAACAATTTTCACCATAGCATCATCCGACGTTTGGTAGTAGCGAAAGTAATTTTTGGCACGCGAAATCCACCCCGCCGGCTCTCCTTCTTCCCATCAGGGGAAGTTCACCCCCATGCATGGCTGAAGCATGTCATAGGGCTATCCCTCCTTCTCTGGAGGTCTTTCTAAACTCTCTCCTTACTGAAATTTGGTTGGACTCGACGGTTGTCCAATTCTGAATTCTGCAAACAAAGCGCATAATTTATCCTCCAAGAGCGATTCAAGCCGCGATTTAATCCGAGATTCCAATACTTCAAATTTGGCATCAATTGGATCTTGAGAAGCCATAGCATATGCTTGTAGATCAGATATATCCCTGTCATTTTTCTATTAATGGGTTAATAGCATGGGGTGGTGGAAGGTTCGAAAAAATTGAAGATCACGGAAAGGTACTACAGTAAGTTTTTACGTCTAAAGTGTAGTAGTTTAGCTATAAAAGGTCAGTAGTTTATATTGAAATTTTTTTTATGAAACCAATGAAAAATTTGCTGTTAGGAAGTGTCAAAGTTGTCATAAAAATTTCATTAAGATTTGTACAGAAAAAATGTAGTAGTAAGATCAAACAAACTATGCTATGCGGTTGGAATTATGTAGTACATCTTTCGTGGTAGAGATGAAAACTTTGCGATAAAGAGTTTATGCAACAATATAGGAACAAATTTTTTAGATTTTTTTAATAAGGATAAATAAATTACAATAGTAGTAAGGTAGAAAGCCAGAACTTATTGTAATTTATGGGGAGATCAAAGGATGATCTACGGTGGTGGAGATGATGGCAAAATTCGATGACGACCTTTTAAGGAATTATGGGAATTACTTTGTGTGGCTGTGGAGGGCTAATGGATGGCTATGGAAGGGCAACGAGATGCCAATAATAGTACTCTGATACCAAGTGTTAGAATTCTTGTAGATTCTAAGCTTGAGGTTGATCTCTTTAGGGGATCAGCCTCCTTGAAACTCTATAGGGGTTCCTTCCTCCAAGTTGCTCCTCAAGGCTGCTAAAAAAGATTCATCTATTGCTTATCAAAAAAGGATGAATACATGACTATTTATAGGGCTTCTAAACCCCAACTCCTAATAGGACTCCTGTTGGGAAATCTTGGGGGCGACATCATATGCGCAGCGGAAGAACAAGAAAACAAAATCCCTGATTCCTAAAGAGATGTTCGTCGTCATGCGAAGATTGGTGTGCAAAATTCGCAAAACTTAAAACTGCATATAGAGTAGATTGTGTTACCTAGGGAGATCGTATATCCCTGTTTCCTTACAGATCCTTAGGAGAGGGTGAAGGAGGTCAAGCGTCCTCCTCTCTAGCGATGATCAACATAGCAGGGTTGTGACAACGCTCCTCAAAACTCCAGGCCTGCTCTGAGGTGGAGAGGGAGAGGAGAATAGGAGAGGCAAGCAAAGGCTCTAGCCTATGAGGCTCTGAATCCCTCCTATTTATAGAGGCCTTCTGTCAAACCCTAATGGGTCCTCCCCTAGTGGGTATTGGATCTGCATCCAATAAGATAAGGGCTCCGTCGGATATCTCATATCCGAACCTCTACTCATCGCAATTCCTACCATATGTGTGTGACCCTCTAGGCCTAATATCAAGCTGGCCGTGAGTCATACCTGTCAGAACTCCTTCTAACTCAATGAATTATTATCTTTGTAATAATTCACTCGACTCATCGACTACGAATGTACTAGGCCACTACGCCGTAGTCCCCAAACGATACAGGGGAATCCAATCCATTGGACCTGCCTATCCTTAGTTACCGTGTACCTATAGTCCATCATCCCTCTAATATCCCAAAGATCGTATATCGAGTATGGTGTTGTCAGACCCATACGGTTTTTACTCGAGTCTCGCTCTAATCGGATGCTCCCGGATGACTCTTTCTCTCTCAACCCAAATGACCCTGGCTAGGGATTTGTCTGAGCAAGAACACATGGGATATTCATCTCATGACGCCGAGAGTGGATGATCCTCTATCAACACTCAATAGCCCTCGTATTGTCGACTACCACTCCCAATGATCGGCTGTACTAGATCTGGGAGAGCCAAACCTATAAGTCTGGTATCAAAGAGTGGAGCACTCATACAGGACATCCTTGGTGTCTTAAGTCTAAGGACCAGATATACCACTAGGACTACGGAATCACTGTCTGACAATAAGGCATCATCAACCATCTAGTATTCCGTAAGCGAATCAATCAGTGAACTCATTCTCCAATGAGCACCTGTACTGTATCCTTAGTGTCCCTACACGAGCAGTTGCATCCATCATATGGACGGGTATACAGCACACCAGTCTGTCCGGTTATCACGATGTCCTTCTCGAGTAACCTATGACCGAGATTATTTAGGATATGTGTTTAAAGGTGAATCGATCTCATTATCGTGATCTCATCACGATCCGATTCCCATTGCACAAATCCAAGGACATCACAATATATATATATGCACATATGCAATAGCTATAAAGTGATATACGCCAAAATATAATAAGCAAAAAGATTCTGTATCAAGTCACACGTGCAATCACTCACGTGATTGGCATGCTGGGCACCTATGACTAGCAATCTCTCACTTGACCTAAAGCCAATCACCTATGTGTCTGATCCCCATCAGACCCCTGTGACGCTCAAAAACAAAATGAGACAATGACTTTGTCAATGGATCTGCAATGTTATCTTCGGATGGAACTCTTTCCATTACTACATCTCCTCGGGTTATGATTTCTTTGATAAGCTAGAACCTCCTCAAAACACTTATGATGAGACCCAGGTTCCCTTATTTGAGTAATCGCCCCATAGTTGTCGCAATATAAGGAAGTCGACTTCTCGCTATCTAGAATAACTCTCAAATCTGTGATGAACATCTTTAACCAGACTCCCTCCTTTGTTGCATCTGATGCAGCAATATACTCCGATTCCTATTATCGTGAATCGATCTCATTATCGTGATCTCATCATGATCTGATTCATATTGCACAAATCCAAGGACATCACAATATATATATGCACATATGCAATAGTTATAAAGTGATATACGCCAAAATATAATAAGCAAAAAGATTCTGTATCAAGTCACACGTGTCATCACTCACGTGATTGGCTTGCTGGGCACCTATGACTAACAACTCCTACTCACCTCTTTAATAAGGTTTGGCTAGGTAGGTTTTACATGAATACCCCTTTAAGTGAAACTCAATTAGGACTCTCCTAGCTAGAGTCCTAACATATGTATTCCTAACTATTTTGTTTTGCTGTCTACTAGCTGGAAATGTTAGATTTATTGTAAATGCGAACTCCAATGATCATGAAGCAATAATGGTCACTGCCGACCTTACTACATATGACCAGCGAATTTGTTGGTAGTAGCGGCTGCGTTGGGCAACGTGTGCGTCGGGCGGTGGTAATGGCCATGCCGGGCAGCATGCGTGCCACAACAGCCATCGTAGCAGGCAGCAACCGCGTGTGGGCATAGGCTGCACCCAGGTAGTGGCCTATGCGAGCAGGAATCGCGCACCGATGGCGGTCACGCTCGTGTAGGCCACGCCCAAGCTACGACCATGTGCAGGTAGGAACTAAAGCCAATCATGCGCAGGCGATGATAGCCCCATGGTAGCAGCGTGTGGGGAGAGGCAACACCACGACGGTGGTAGTCGTATGCAAGCGATTGCCGCACGCGGGCAAAGGTAGTACCATAGCATGGTAGTCACGCATGCGCAGGCAATGTCAAAAGCAAAGTAGGGTTTCCTTTTTGACATATTTACAGTTTTACTCTCGAGACTAGGGTTTTTATCAAATTATAATTCTGCCCTTTATAAATTTTATAATTTTAATTTGTCCTATCATCATATTTACAGTTTTACCATTATAAAATTGAGAATTCTAATTTATATCCTTAATTATAAAATTGATAAATGTGATTTATTATACTTACAATTGAATTTGATCATGATTATAATTTTTGTTATTTGATTGGATTTAATTTTTTATTTAAAAAACTATAAATTACGGTTTACTTTTATAGTTTTCTCATATGATTTATTAATTATATTTTAACATATGGTAAATAAAATATAATTATTATTTTTGGATATTCATTTAGTTATTCACATGTATATATTTGAAATTATGAAATAATATTTATCTTTCAAATGAATGTATGATTTATATGTTATCATGATTATCATATAAGTTTTTTTTTTGTTAATTAATATTCAATAATTATTATAGTTGTTATTATTTTATTGAACTACTTGAGCTTGAATCAAGATAAATAAATATGTGAATATTATTTATAATTTATCTTCATAAGTTTTATCTAACCGATAGCTACCAAAGTAGTTAGGATGGTAGACTTATGAGATGTGAATTACAATAAAAGTCTTATCATATATAGAATATTTTAGATTGTATTTTATATTTTTGTATTAGTCTTGCAACTACCAAAGTGACCTAAACCAATCATTTATAAAATATATTATGAAATTAGTCCTAAATGATATTAAATAAATTAATATTCACAATGGCAGCATGAATTAGGATAAAAAATTTGATAAATTTTATTTATAATTTATTTTCTTAAGTTTTATCTGACCGGTAGCTACCAAAGTAGCTTAGGATGATAAGTTTATAGAATATGAATTATAATAAAGTTCTTGTCGTTTATAAAATATTTTAAATTATATTTTTTCTTTTTGTATTGGTCCTACAACCACCCAAGTGACTTGGACCAATAATCTATAAAATATATTATGAAATTAATCCAAAATTATATTAAATAAAATAATACTCATAATGACATATATAATTAAGAGATTTAGATCATCTCAAAGGAGAATCTGTTTAAATAATTATGTGATGGGGTAGGATGATACTGTTTTGGATATCCTTGCAGTTTAGGATTGTATACCTAAAGGTAATAATATTATTCGGATAGTATTAATCCTTCATAAATGATCTTGAGTAAACATTAGATATGTCAATATTTCACCCAAAGGTGAAATATAGATGATATCAATAGTTCATCATATTTTGAAAATTCAAAGCATTAATGTTATATTATTACAGTGGTACTTCCTTCATTGTATTTTGTAAATATCTATATACTTTTTGAAATAAATAGGTTTAGCATATGCAAGTTATATTGAGTGAGTGAGACCTTGATAAAATTAATTAAACATAATACAAATTTAATTACTGAAAGTTTTGTGGAATAAATAATTGAGGTGACCAATTAAGAAAGGTATGAAAGACTCAATTTTATTATACTTAGACTTCGGTTTATAACTAGTGTATGAGAATATCTAAGTATCAATTTAAATTTTCTAATAAGTCATTAGTTGATACCTTAAAATAATAGTATTTGAGGAATTTAATATTATATCCTCAATATAAATGATAAAGCTATAAGCTCAAAACTAATAATATTTTGAGTACTACTCAAGGAGTGGGTAACACTAAAATATGGATGAAGCGTAAGTCAAATGAGTTTATAATTATTATATAAACTCATAAAAGAATATCTTCATAATAAATTATTACTTCTATAGCAAAAAAAGTTATTTGAAAAAAAAAGTAAGAATAATAATAATATAAGATTTGATTTGAAATTAAAAGGTATAAATATAACCTTTATATGGTTCAAATCAAATATTACAAAAATTATTTTTCTAACACTTTGATGGATTAATTTGATGCTTTAACATATGTTACCAATAATATATATTCATTAAAACAAAAGAATGAAGGGGGATAAATCCAAAAAGAATATGATATTCATCATTATAGAGAATCATCTTAAAGTAAAAGCGATATTAGTTTATATTTATTGAGTATATCTAAAGATGATTCATTTGATAGATCTTGAGGATCCATACTGTGTTTTTTACCTAGAATTGTTAGAATATTATTTTTCTTTTGGTAATTATAAGCTTACTATGATTCAATAAAAATTAACCTTTGAATTCTATATAATAGTCTATACAGAATTAATATGAATCTTAAATTTACAATGATCCTATAATTAAATATTAAAATGAAATATAGTTTTATAAACTCCTTGATATTATGCTTATATCTGTGGGTCACTCTATGCTTTTGTCTCATTAAATAGAGACATTTTATCACCATATAAATAACTTATTGAGATATGATTATATATATTTAATTTATGTAAAGTCTATAATCATTCATACTCTTAAAGTGTATATAAATGAAGTCTAGATATAATTAAATAAAAAAAGTCAAGATTATCATATCTGATAAGGGTGATAAATTTTATGATATTTAGAATCTAATTATAATTTTAATTTTTTTGATAGATACTTGAAAAAATAAGGTATATGTGTTCACTATGATTTACCACATGTGTCACAACAAAATATGATTGTTGAAAGGTATAATCGTACTCTTATAGATATGGTTAGGAGCATGATGTATTATTCTTTTCTACCCAAATTAAGGTGATAAAAAGCTCTAAGGACAACTATGTATATCTTGAATAGTGTTTCTAGTAAGTAAATTACATGACTTCTTTTAAGTTATGAAATGATAACAAATCTAACTTAAGATATTTACATATTTGAGATTGTCCTATAGAGATAAGAATCTTCAACTCACATAAAAGAAAATTAGATTTTTAAATATTTTATTATCTATTCAGAAAAGTTTAAAGGGGTACATATCTTATTAATCTAATCATAACATGAAGACAATTAAATCTGGTAATGTAATATTCTTGTAAAATAGCGAATCAACCGAAGTGAAAATCTTAAAATTCAATTTTAATATAGAAGAGATATAAGTTGATAATCCTTTATTATTCGAGAGATTGTTATTACTCAAATCATTAAATAATTTGATAAAAGTGAATAACAAAATATCATTACTAAACTCCCACATTATATTGATATCTCTATTAATAGTCTTGTAAAACAACCATAATTGACAAAGGGAAAGGAATTCTATCATTTATGGTTATTATGTGGTATATCTATAAGAATTATATTATGATATAGTAATCAAAATTGATCCCTCATTGTTTTCACAGGTCATGTAATGATTCTAAAAAGTAATATGATGCAATAAAAGAAGAGTTAAAATTAATAACCAGAATGGTGTTTAATAAATTTATCGAATTATCCAATAATTGTAAAAGAGACTATTATATAAATGTGACTCAAAGGATAATGTCGAATGATATAATGGTTAGACTTGTGATTAAAAGTTTTACTCGCAAAGAATGTATCAATCATAATGAGATATTTAGTTTTTAAAAAAACTCATTAAGAATCATCATGATATTAGTGATCATTATTAGTTTGAGTTAGATCATAAAGATATGAAACTAAGTTTTTTTTTTAAGGATATAGCTTTATACTCTAAATGATTTACAAAGAAAATAAAAGAAATATAAAGTTTGGTATGCAAATTCAAGAATCCATTTATGACCTTAAATAAGCTTTAAGATAATTGATATATAAAAGTTTTTGATATCACTATTTCTTTTTCAGATTTAAGGAAAATACTATTGATCAGTATTTATAACAGTGGGAGTAAGTTTATTAAATTGGTCTTATATATGGATAATATTTTGCCTTACTAATAGTGATCTTGGTTTATTATACTAAATCAAGAAATTTTTCACTAAGAGTTTTAAGATGGTTAATATGATGAGATATTTTATATTATTAATATTAAGTAATTCAATAATAAACCTCAATGATTATGAAGACTATCTTAGGAAGGATATATCAACCAAGTATTGAAAAGATTTAATATACAGCTTTGTTCGGTAAATCATAAAAATAATATTTTAGTCAATAGTAAATGCTTTAAAATGACTTGAAAAGAATCAGATAAAAAAAATATTCTTTGTATATGTGTAGTTGGAAGTCTGTACTCAAGCTTGTGTCGGAATATATATTAATTTTATAGTTAAAAATAATGGGTATATATTAGAGTTACCCAAAAATAAAAATACTAAAGGACTATAAAGAAAGTAATAAGATATTTGGAAGGGACAAAGGATTATATGCTCAAATTTATGAAATTATATCAGCTTGAAATAATGGTATTTTTCAGATGCTAATTGTATAAATTACCTCGATAATAAGAAGTCAATCTTACGATTAATATCTATATCAATTAGAGAGGTAATTTATTATTATTAATAATAAAAGTTGATTTTGTGGCATGCTTTCAGGCCAATGATCAAATTTTTTTACTACAAAATTTTATCTCAGGACTTGGTGTAGTCAAACTAAATTGTTAAGTCGTTGAAAATATTTTATGATATTACGGTAGTTTTCTTTTCTAAGAATGACAAGTACTATTTTATCTCTATATATTATAGTATAAAGTATTTGATGGTTAGAGAAGAGGAGCCTAGAAACATCCTATGTCAATTAATTACTTGAGTTTCACTATATTAATTGCTAATCAATTCACTTAGAACTTACATCCTAAAGTATTTTAAAAGAATATATTCTTATCATTGGGTTTATGAGTAACCCATAAAAGATATGGTAATACATATTTGAGTAGATACTATAATTGACATTCTTCCTTATGTACTTAAAATTATTTATTTCTACTATCTTGTTCACAATTATGTATGTACATATTATGGTTGAATGTGATGATAGGATTGTTTTGACAAGACAAATTATAATAGTCATTTCAAACTACATTAAAAAAGGCTAACAGTATTGTTGTACATAGAAGGAAGCGTGACACTAATGACATACAATCGCTGTGACTTGTATTATTATATTTATTGGATTTATTGACTTATTTTTAAAATTCATGCGCGTATATATAATTTTTTTAAAATTACAGAATCCAATTGGGTTAAATTATTTTTAAATAAATTTTATTGATTTTTTTAATTTTAAATCTTTTTGTATCTTACTAATTAATGGGCAAAGTTAGAGAATGTAATATTATGTAGCCATATTTAATTAGATAAGATATATTATAGATATGATGAGAGTACAGAGTCCAGGATAAGTTATTAAGAGAGTTCCTCCCATTAAATACATCTTAAGGAAGTTCAGATTCCTTAAGATGTATTTAATGGGAGGAACTCTCTTAATAACTTATCCTGGACTCTATACTCTCATTTATAAATAAACAAGACCTCTGGAGGTTAAATAGACGCATCTCAATGTAATTAAGAGATTAAGATTTTTCTCTTAATCTCCCTAATCTATTAATTTAAGTACTCCTATGAAAGTATAGGAAGAGATGAGGAGTATCTAGTTATCTTAGATCTGACGATGATCTATCTATAGATTAGATAAGATTTATTCTTCTGAACAATAATGAAAAGTACATATCATAATATTATTTAGATCAATTATTATTTGATTTCAGATTTTAATATAATTTTTTTTTCATATTACTAATAGTATGATTATATATTTTATACTAATATAAAATGTTTTAGCCTTTGCTTGTCAAAATTCTATCGTTTCTCTTTCCCCTTTGTGCTCGTTGTATTCTTAGCTTTCTTGCAAGCAAAGTAGTGGTGAACACGAGTGCAGTAATCGGACATCACTAACTTCGCCTCGCCTACTACCCTCCGTTGTCCAGTGAGATGAGATACTTGACCACATCCTTAGTCGCCTCGGCCATGCAAACGAAAACTTCTTGCCCTTGCCCGCCAAGATACTCTTTTACTCTCTCTTCTCTCACCTCACCGTCTTCTTTATTCTCATTGTTTTCTTAGTTTTTTTTGCAGTTAAAGAGAGGAAAGTAGCAATAAAAAATTATGGTCGTCGTCTTGTCTGCGGCTCTCTTCAACGCTGAGTGGGAAGTGATCCTCTCTTACTTTGAATCCTTTCTACCCTCTCCCTCCATTTTGTTCTCACTGTTTGTTAGACTTTCTTTTTGGGGAAGCGATGCTTTGGTTAAAAAGCGATAAAAAACAATGCGCTCCACCTTGCGCATTGCTCCCTTGCGATGCACTCCGACTTCAAAAGGGAGGAGATGTTTGACTGCATGCTCACATGCCTTCTCACCGCTGATGACTTTCTTCTCTTGTGTCTCCTTTTCCGTTATACTTATCGTCTTTTTTGGCTTTATTGCAAGCAACGGATTTATGTATTTATGGTTCTTTGTTGCAATCAACGGATTTATGGATGTAATTTTCTCCTCTCGTGTCTTATATATTTATCGTTCTTTGTTCTTTAAAAGGGATATCATTTACCATAAGTCTTAATATTCGGAACATGATAATTGTGCTTGAATATCAAGAATCATCTTTTCTTTTTGATTTTTTTCGTCATTGAATGACACTTGGTTGGCTTATTACAATTGTATATAGTTTTTTTTTGTTGAGTTTAACTTCGAAAGCATTTTTTAGGGCATTTCATTTTCAAGCCTTCCAACAGCACATCATTCACTTCAAATGAGGTTGTATTTTTTGCATATTAACATATTTCTCAGACTTTTCTTTGTTCCTTCATTTACTGTAGTATGCCATCGCATTCGATGCCCATTAAAATTAAATTTGATTCTTTAATTAAATTCCAGTGATATAGCACAATTAATATCTATAATAAATATGCAAATTGCAACACAGCCAGAACCGTCATTTGCTACTCTAATAAAGTATATTATTAATATGTACATTCTCCAATCTTGCATCGTGTGAAATCGCCTGTGCCTGTTGTAGATATATTAAGTATTAGTAAACAACATAATCTACATCAAAAGGCCCACTATGGAAGATTCCGTTTTCGGAACTATTATAGGCCAAATGAAACATCCAACTAGTCAGCCAGTAATGATGCTGATTTAAGAAGGAATTTAGATCATCTTCAGACTTTTTACATATGTACCTTCGCAATAATCCCTAGTCAGCCAATAATAACTAGATTATATTGCCTTTGTCTAATGTACTGTTATTGATCTGTAACTCATTTTCTTCTATGGTGTCCATTTAAATATTTACTTACCTACAAACAATACAAGATTGGCATTACTCTCTTGGTTTAATTATGTTCTATTGTTGACGTCAAATGGATCTTGACATCATAACCTTCTAGAGATTTTCGCATATTAGAAAAGAAAAACAAAAATTCTATCTATTAGAATCATACTTGGCTTACTGATATTTTATCCTGTCTGAAAAAAATAACATCTTTTTGATCTAATGGTAGTCATCTAGTTCATTTCTTCAATATCAAAACTTGGCAGAGTTAAGAAAACAAGAACCAAATACTTTATGCTCTTGTAATTAATAGTTCCTTTTGGCTTCATAATTTATCGCAAATATGGCTTTAATTGCTTTCAGAAGCGATCGTATCTGATAGTTTAACGGTGCAAAAGATAACAAATCTGGCATTACAAACCTTTGGCTCTTAATTTGTTTCTGTAAAGGCATTCGGCACTTAATTATTGGTTTGGCTTATTACTGATATCCATCAAAGTCATTGTTGGTTTGATGTTTGCCTTTCTTTTATTCTTTAACTTTATTCCAGTTTTCTGAACTTGACTTTGGTGTATATCAACAAAGTTGTTGATTTTTAGCAATCTCATTAATTAAATGAATGGCATGCATGCTATCTTTGATAAAAATAGTGCCGCTTAATTTTTTGTTATTCCCCCTATGAGCTTGAATGAATTGTTAATTTTGTGTCGTCTTTCTGATATTGTTAGTTGGCCTGTCTATTTTGTTTTTTCTGTCTCATCACTTAATTTGTATTGTCAACTTTTGATAATACTTCTGTCTATAATGAACCAAGTTGGTACTTAGGTACTTTCTAAACTTAAAAGTGATTATGCTGAGTATCGAATTGCTTGCTACATATAAACGGAAGTGTCAACAACGGGAGGTTGGCTGCTCCTGACTCTCATATCTTTAATGCATGGAAATACCTAAGCATAGTATTCTAAATAAACAAATAGGAACCAAATTGGACGCAGTCGTTGATTCAAGTGATTCTATACATATACCTAATCGTCCTCATTTTTGAGAAAGATGTTGATAATTGTTGACGTCAAAGCCCAGTGATCGTGACCTTTTAAGCACCATCTTTCTGTAATATGTGATTGTCATCGTTGCAAGGATTAGATGCAACTTTGCAAACAAATTAGAGAACCAAAATACTCTATGCTTGCTGCTTGGTCTGTGGATTACCGATCTTCATGTGGAAACTACCATTTATGCTTCTTGATGATAATGATAATGATAATGATGATGTTCCTCTATCATAAATTGAATGCTTGTGCAGACTGATACTGTCATCGCCTTGCTTCAACTATGGCCTTTCCTTCTTATATCTTAGTAGTGGAGATGGACTGTTCTCTGCGTATTCCTACTTGTTATTACTTGTCGATTGAACACACCAGTAGGTGCTTAAGAGTTAAGGTGCACTATGTTTGGAGTCTGAAATTAGTACAAGTAATATGAATAAAGGGGTATAAATATGTCATTCCGAAAGATGTAAGCGGCTATATGTTATATCTCATACTTCATTTTCTTTCAGCCATTCTTTCACTAGCTAAATTACCAAGTCAACTTCTCATGTGCTAGGATGTAGTGAACCATGCTTTAGTAACAATATCAAGCATTGTTAGCATGTGACAGTTAATGAATCAATTTGCTATTCTGCTTTACCTAACTTTTTTTTTCCATATTGGGATCATACTTCAGGGCAGTTATGGATGTAGAGCATTGGTTTGAAGGACACTTTACTGGTCTTCAATTAGGATGTCCTGATTTCTCACAAATAGAATTGACTAGTTTTCATTTCAGTTCTTAATTTCATAAGATGTTACTTCTATCCCTATTGAAATTCATGTCATGGTGAATTTTCTTTCGGTTTGTACTTTCATAAGATTTTGCCTCCACATATCGACCTACTTATGGCTGCATTCATGCAGATTAATGAGCTTGGTAGTATACATCATCTAATCAAATCAAATCAGATCAGTATTCATGCTAAATTGCGTCATGTATGTTTCATATTCAATGTTATATCCATCTTGATATGCATTGTTAGTAAATCTCTCTCTCTCTCTCTCTCTCTATTGTTAAAGGGAGTGAAGTGCTTAAATTCTTACAAGCTTTTCAGACTCTTTCTGTAGCTCATCATCCTCCTTATATTTTGCCAAGTTTCATAGGATATCCTTTCTGTAGCAATGGACATGGCACGTTAAACTTTCTTCTTGAAGATATATAGTTTTATTAAATCTCGGATTTTGATATTGAATCTCGTGTATGATTTGAATTTTTGAAATATTATCGAAAGCAATTTTTGAAGGTCTTCTCTTCTAATGAACCATTGGAATGATTTGGAGAAGAAAACTTTTTTCTTAAATGCTAGAGCTATGAACGCTCTATTTTGCGCTTTGGATAAAACTAAGTTTAATCGGTTTCTACTTATGAAAAACAACTTTCGAAATATGGCACACTTTCGAAATCATACACGAAGGTGCGAGTAGAGTAAAAGATTCTAAAATCAATCTTTTAATGCATAATTTTAAACTATTTTATATGAAACTAAGTGAAATCATTGGAGACATATACACCCATTTTATGGATGTCGTCAATGGTTTAAAAGCACTTGGTAGAAGTTTTTCGGATTTTGAACTCATTAACAAGATTTTACGATCGCTTTCTAAAAATTAGGATTAAAAAATAATGGCAAAACAAGAATTAAAGAGCCTGAACCATTTTTCAATTAAAAAACTTATAGGATCTTTGATGACCTACGAAATAACATGTAATGCACATAAAAAACTTGAGAACCATCTTCCAAAAAACAAGAAGGATTTTAGACTTAGAACAATTGAAGACCACTCGAGCATAAGCTCAAGTGATGGTGAACTTGAAACTTCTTTAATTTATTTCGAAATTATATAATATTTTTCATGAGTTGTTCTTAAATTAATTTAGAAAAATTATATTTTTTTTAATCGCATGTTTAATTAAAATACAAAAATAAAATTGGATCATGCTTACCTTTCTAGTGATTTTAAAAGTAATCATAAAAATTACATATTTTATGATAAACAAATAGAATAATTTTAATTAAAAATACCTTATGAAATCATGCTTGATATTTTAATAATATAATAGAATATTAGATATAAATTTAATGCTTGTACACCAAACAAGATGAATCATATTGTTTCTCGATTTTGATTGATAATGCTCTATGATTAATAAAAATCATATTTTATTTAAAGTAATGATTTGATATCATGCTTAATAAGTTTATGTTTTGAATTTATGCATGATGATTCTTAAAATTTATGGATTATCGATTTTTATGATAATGAACATGGCCTTTTTTATTTTAAACTATGATGTATGTTTTCATACGAAAAAAAAAAAAAAACTTAATCATGCTTAAATGAAATAAATCACTTAAAATGAAATATATAAAAAGGAAAATATATCTTAATAATAATATAATGATGACTTGAAAGTATGCTTAACTAATTTATATTTTGAACTTATGCATGATAATTTTTGCAATCTTTTGAAAGTTCTTTTTTGGTGTTAATAAATAATGCATGGATTTGAAAGAAAAGAATATGCATGTATGAAATCAATCAATAAGTTGAAACAAAAGGAGAAAAGGATTTTTTGAAAATTTCTTTTTCTCTGTCTTATCGATTTTTCACTAAGAGATCAATAAAATTATTTATGCCATTTTGAATCTCTTTGCAAGAAATGTTGAGATTTTGATGATTTAAATTTGAATAAGTTTTATCAAAATTATGATCTTGGTTTATTGGAAATACTTGAGATAATTTTTTTTAATCAAGATCTCTTCTTTATACTCCTATAATTTTTCTTGGTATTTTACTAAAGAGGAGATTTTTCTATGTGAATCATAAGATTTCTTTTGTATGAATTGAAATCTTTTTCTCCTACGTTTCCTTTTATTATTTACTAAAGAGAATATCTTTCTCGAAATTCATGACTTAAAATTTTATTTGAATATCTTTTATTATTTGATCTCCTAAGATTTCTCTTTGAATATTTAAGAGGAGATTTGTCAAAATGAATAATGTCTTTTGGTATTATTCACATGATCTCATCCTTCATGATATGATTTTTTGGTTTTGTATAATTTCTTATATTCATGAAGTATATCTCATCACCAAGTTCTTCTTGATATTCTTCATGTGATGATATGAATGCATGCAATACTATGATTTTGACATTCATGACTTGATTTTTTGATGATTAAAATAATGACTAGAATATTGATGTAATTATGAATAGTGATTTGGTATTATGCATGTAATACTTCAACTTATGACATTGATGCATGTAATGATGAAATATTCATGATAAAAAAATTATTTTGACATTCATGACTTGATTTTTCATCTTTGTTATTTACCTTTGTTATGATTTAAAAATTATTGTAAAGGAAAAAAGAATTACAAAATTATTTTCTTCCCTTCTTTTTGGACAATGACAAAGGGGAAGAAATTTTGCTAGCTTGCATACTTCAAGAAGAAGCAAAAAGCTTGCTCGTCCCAAAAGATGTAAAAAATCTTGTCAACTTTCATATGTGTAAAATTTGCTAGCTCACAAATTACAAGAAGAAAAACTTTATAGGAAGCAAAGTTACTAGCTTATTAAAAAATGATGCATGCAATACTTATAATTTTATTATGATGATGTATTTGATATATTGCATATCATATATGAGAATCATGATTAAAATTGTATTGACTTGAATTAAATTTAAATTCAAGGTTTATCTCAATTATGACATATTGAAATAAGAATGACACTCTATTTTTATCATAATTTAAAAATTAATGAATTATACCATTGTTTTGTTATTCCTCTTTTTTTGCCCATGACAAAGAGAAGATGTAAAAACATGTTAACTTGTTCATCTCAAAAGAGAAGCAAAGATTGCTAACTTGTATATTTCAAGAAGAAAAAGTTGTCTTTCTTGAACATCTTAAATATTGCTAGCTTACATGATATAAAACTCAAAATTTTTGCTAACTTGCAATGATAATAAAACTTGAGATTTATTATGCAATAATTTGAACTTGGATGTCTAAAAACACTTGCTAGTTACTCTTCTCCTTTTTGTTGATGACAAACGGGGACAAGTATGATATGCATGAGTTTATGATAATATGTTGCTTGGATTTTTGAATCCAAGAGTCTATATCAATATGACATATTGATAGGGGGAGTTTGTTTAAACTCCGTCATCAATTGGTTGTCATCATAAAAAAGGGAGAGATCGTTGAATCTCGAATTTTGATGATGAAACCAATTAATAAGTGTTTAGAATTAATCTATGTTTTGAGTGACGTAGGATTCTTCGATCAGGATGAGACAATTAAAGCAGGAAGAATCATGTTGGGTTGGTGGAACATGTCAGAAGATTGGATGTCTAACTAGAGGATTGGATGACGTATCGACAGAAGGCTTCAGACCATGGATTCAGGCATCGAGCTAAGAAGAGCAGAAATTACGACACGGATATTGGAGTTACGGAGGTCAACTAGCCGATTGGGTAATAGGCTGCAAGAGAGGACAATGCGTCGAAGAATCAGATGAAGCGTCGATGGACCAATGACATGCTGAACAATATGATTCATGCTTAGTAATAATTGTCTAGATCAAAGTATGTTTTTACGTGTGTAGGATTAACTACGATAGCAAGACATAAAGCAAAATGAAGTCTCGGAGTCAAGAACGTGATTTCGTTGAGAGTTCAAGAGTTCGTCGGAAGTCTAGACATTCGTCGGAAGTTTTATCGGAATTGACCGAGAAGTCCCGGAGCTTGCCAAAGAAGCTCATCGAAACTTACTAAGAAGATCATCATGAAGTCTAGGAGCTTGCCGGGAGTCCGCTAGAATATTACCGAGAGATCATCGGAAGTTCGCTTGAAGATCGCCAAAAGAAACCTAGACTTACGAACTTTATTTAGCTTAGTAAATGTCTTAAAATTTGTATTAGCACATAATAGGGATTATAATTGGGCCAACCCAATTAGGGGACAGTTGGGCCAAGTTTGAGCTATGTTGGGCTAAACGAAAGATCCAAACAGTGACCAAACAAGTGAAACCGTCATGGCATAGTCTCCAAGACTATGTCAGGCAGTGGTACTGTTAGTTTCGATAGTGGTATTGCCCAGACTCAGTCTCCGAGACTGTTTGGGCGGTGGTACTGCCCAGTGTCAGGCTACAGGCGATGGTACCACCCATACCTTGAAATTTTGAGGGTTTGAATTTTGGGCTCCAAATTTAAATCCATTTAGGGTCTATAAATACACCAGCTATTCCTGCATAGAGAAGTAAGAAATATTGAACAAAACCCTATGATTCTAAAGTTGTAAACTTTAAAAAGTTGAGTTCCCTCCTCCCAAAACTTAGAGAGAGTTCTAAGGGAGGTGTGAGAGAGATACATTGTAAAAGAGAGTTGTAAAAGGTTGTCTTATGTGAAAATGAGAAGAGAGGTATAAAAGGATAGTTGGTCTTCACCCATTGAAAGAAGATCAATAGTGGATGCCGATGGCATCGACGGAAGAGGAATCAGCAAAGTAGATATAGGTCACGACGATCGAACTACTATAAAAATCTGGTTTGCATTTTTTTTATGTAATTTACTTTACTGCAAATCACTTTACTTACTTTATATCTATTATGCTCTTCTATATGCTTTCAAAGTTAATACTTGAAACAGTTTTTCGTTGAAAATGAATTTAATCATAATGAAGTTTTGAACCAACATAATTTTTATCGGTGCACTAATTCACCTCGCCTCTTAGTACCGACTCTTTTCTTGACAAGTTTCTCATAGACTTTGTAATTTCTTTTTTGCACTAATTGATCAGTAATGACAGTAGGATATTTCTCGAATAAGTGTCTTTCTTTTTGTTTTCCCCGAAAGTGCTAAATTCTTTTATTTGGGGTCTGCTTTACTATTCCTCGTTAGAAGTTTGAGAAATCAGGGTTAGCTAACCATAGACCATGGCCAACTTTTTATCTCATTATAAAATAGAAAGATCACATTTAGAATATATCTGGTATTCCATATCTTTGTCAATACAGAGTCTGTATATGTATATGTGGGAGTTTATGTAGTTAAGGTTGATTAGAAATTCATTTATGTTTTAATTCATAATATATAGCCCATAAAGAGTAGAGAGTATTTCATGAATGTTATCTTTCAGCATTGGACTTGCAAGTTGCTGTAATACGTTATGGTGTTTCTGTAAACCGAGTTATCCTTGATGAAGTTGTTGTTGATAGTTGTCAATTCACATGGATTTTAAAAGATATATTAGAGAAAAAAGTATTTTCCACTAGGAAAAAGAATCTTAATTACCGAAGCTAATTTAATTAACCTTAGGGATGTTGGTTTATCAACTTGATTGTTCTGATATTTGATGTCAAGTATGCTTTGTATAGCAATCATTCAAGGAATTATAATCGATATAAACACTGGGGAAGATTTGTGTAGAATGAAAGGCTTGGGTTGGCTTTGATGGTGTTCGATAAGGCTTTCTCCATTGTCGCGAATTATAAGAAATTATTTAATGTCAAAAGGATTTTGATAGGATTCAAGATTGGCTTCCCTTATGAGCATGTAGGAATAATTAGTAAGAAAATAAAAGAGTAGAGGGATGGAGAGGAACCATCGAGAAGTGATTTAATAATTCAAGCTAAATTAGCTTTATTATGCTCATAAAAATAATGGACGATAATCCTATTTAAATTTCAGCTGAAACTTCACAATTCTTAGAATTCAGTTTTTGATTAGGAAAATAATTAGGCAGCTGCTGCTTATCATTATTAAATCACAAATGGTATTGACTTTTATTGTTTTTTACCAGACATTTTAAATACACATGCATGTAATGCTAGTGACTGCACTCTTTTCTCAAGCGAAGTTCCTCTTTGATCTTGTGATTTGTGTGAGAGATGCACGATGACTTAAATAGTATATACTTTTCTGCTTGAAGCATTATCCAGACCTTGGTTGATTAAAATAGGATGCATGGTGGTTCTCAAGTTCAAAAGAATGATTTGATGTACTGCAAACCATGATTTTAGCTGTGATGTAATTTTGGGACATGGTAATGCGGTATATAAAATACATGTGTATGTCTTATTTTGATCTTCATGTACAGATTTATAAAGTTATCCCAAGTACGTCGGTCATCATCGGATGAATTTTTTCGCCTACAGACTCTAGAGGCAGATTGTTAAAACATTCCAACTTTGAGGTCTTCCTGCTTGTTCTAGGATCCTGGATTATCTAAATATCGATGGATTTGATGAGTGATTTATATTGATAAGAGACATTTTTGCAATAATTTAGGGATCTCAGAAGAAAAGTCAATGAAAAAATAAGTACACCCAACTACCTAAACACGGAGGCTTGTCCGCTATTGCCCGCAGGACCATCAGATAAGGAGATGTTGCAGCTCAAGCCACAAATAATCCCTTGTGAAAACATTGAAGAGATGACATATAGGAAATGACTCGATCTGACAGTGCAGCAGCACTAGAAAAGGCCTGGCAGTTAGGCGAGGCAAGCCAAGTTGTAAAGGAAAAGCTCGGCCATTCTTCTTCCTCCGAACACAAGTGGCAATCCCCATGAAACAAGAAACAAGCAAGTTGAATGGACAAGATGTTCACATCTGGGGAAGAGAAGGAATTTTCATTTCTGAAAATGATCCACTGCTTTCCCTGAATAAGGCAGAAACCTCCTGATAATTCCTCCACAAACATGAACTAAATTAATTCCCTGAATTTAACCTTGTTACACTTGAAAATGAACTAAAATAATTCATTCAAAAAATCTATCCATTTAAATATTATTCAAGACTGTATTTCATTTCAAAATCAAGTGTATTTTGATGAAATTTATCTAAAACACTTTAAACATATATATTCATACCCACATATGATTGTGATATTCATTCATGTATTTTTTTTTTCTTTTTGAAGAACTATAATTTAAATTTTACAAGTACTTTTGGAGGAGGAGGAGAGAGGAGTAGAACAAAGGAGGAGGAGGAAAGAATGGGTTCATGCATTTTGGTTCCAATGTCATTCAAACCAAAGAATAAGGATATTTTAGTCCAAATAAAAAAATAGAGATGCGACATAGACTATAGGGTAAAAAAAACCAATAGAAGGAAATTTTTTTCAATAAATTACAGAATAAAAAAATTCGTGCAAATATTGATATGTGCATCAGAAATAAAATACTTGAAAAACCTCATGCATTAAATTTTTTCATGCAAATTTTGATATGATGATTTTTATACAAAACCTCATGCAACATTTTTTTTATAATAACTAATGTTTCAAGAATTTAGGTTTGAAATGAATAGTTGGTAACCATGCATAACTTTCAGCACAGAATCCTGCCATAAACATGTTTCATTAATGAAATCCTCAGGGTACACTAATTACAAAGTAACAACAAAAATGAGGTATATGATGGATTCAGAACCTCCACGGATTCAGGAGTGCTCTCACCAAACTGAAGCAATTCAAGAGTTGCCTGTGGCCTGAAACACATCCTAAAGCAGTCAAATGTTTGTGGCATGCTGCAGAATGTTATTCCATCAATATCACACAGAATCAAGACTGAATGACTGTGATATCCTCAAATGCAAGCTGAAAAGAGGTGGAATATAGCTCTTCCACATGGTTGGGCCAGAGGAGTTGAGCAACTGCAGCCTCCAAGCCATCTTCCTGCTGTGTGTGTGTCTGTTTGATATAAAATGCCTGATAAGACTCTGGATTGGCCATGCAGCAACATTGCCCAGAGCATGCTCATGGTAATCCAATAGATACCCAGTCCACTCCCCGCAGGGCATTCACTGCCCACAGCTCTCGTTCCTATAGAAGTCGGTCAATCTTCCTACTGCATCCACGAATCAAAGGGTTGTCCTCCACCAGTCCAGCTCGAAAAGCTTTAGCATCATAATCCATTAAGACACCGTCACAAATGTATTTGAGAAGAGGTTATCCCAACCTCCCCAAATGCCCCAACAATGCCTCTCTGACAATTCTTTCAATGGAATGCTCATATCCTCTTTCAATATAACTTTGTGCGCTTGATAACCATGCAGATCTGTTCACTGCAAATTTGTAGAGCATACAGCCAGCGTCAGTCCAGTGTTAGCAGGGAAAGGAGGCTTCTGTTTTTGGTTTCCCTTGTTTTCCGTCAAGGCTCTCTGGTAAAGTGTTTTCTCTTCATCGCAGATTTAAGCTGCAAGCAACATAGTGTACATGTACGTCAAGGATCCAGCTTGATAAGCTTCCTTCCTAGTCTTCAACCGCTCTTTTACATACTCCTCTTTCACCCAATTTATGGCAATTTATAGGAGAGGATCATGCAAGCTATACAGGTTAGTGAAAAGAACGATCTTTTCCATCCTTTGGATCACCAAAATGGATCTTTTCCGGAGTTGGAGGTGGTAGAGGGGTCTGAGGAGCACTTCCTGTTGCAGCAGCCTGAGTGCTGAAGCATAATTTGGTCTCCAGGCGTCGTAACGGCGCGAATTGGATCAGTCGATCACACCATGAGAAGCGGGGCAGGGAGAGATGGGAATAGCAAGGTTTACGAGATGGTGGCGCGGCCTGGATCACGCGTGGCGGTGACCCTGTGGAAGCCGAGGAATAAGGGTTTCCGCTTCAGTCGGACCGGGCCCGGCCTCCTTGGGGTCGGCCAACTTTGCGGCCTATTTAGATGTTTGTTTTCCGAGGTTAGCCTTTTGATGAACGGACCATAAAGCACTCGATGCCGCCCGCGGACGAAGCGGAGAGGTGGAAGTGGGAAAACGCCGCCGCCGGCGCCGTCGCAGGGTTCGCCACAGTCGCCGCCCTCCATCCCCTCGACGTTGTCCGTACTCGCTTTCAAGGTCTTCTTCTTGTCTCTCTCCTCCGATCTCTCTGCCCTTCGTAGGTCTCTGACGATCTTCTCTTTCCCTTTATTAGTTACCGATGGACGAGCTTCGCATCTTCCGCTCTACAGGAACACCGCGCACGCTATTTATACTATTGCTAGAACCGAGGTTGGTTATTTCTGTTCTCCTTGCTTATGGTTTGTTTGTTATTATTCCTCTGAAATATGTGTATTTATGATGGAGCAATCAACCAAAATTTAAGCCAAGCTGATAAAAGCAAGAATTTTGATTCAAATGATTAGCTTAGTGGCTAATACACTTGAACTGAATAATCTGAGTAACCGTGACTATCATACTTGAGGCTTATTTGAAATATCAAGAGTCAGTATTAAACAACAGAGGAGGCAAGATCTTTCAGGGGCAGCACATATATTGTCTGGATGCAAGAATTTCACTATGAATAATTAGATACATTAAGTTGTAATCTAAACTCAAATATGTCCAAATTTGGTAATTAGTTGACAATTAATCTCTCACAATGAGTTCCATATTCCTAACTTTCTTTTACTAGGTTTGATAAATCATAATCTTATTCCATATCTGTTAAAATTTGGCAATCATACAATGAAATAATATGTAATAAATGACCATATTCTACCAACTATATATTTCAAACTCGGTCATTTCCAATCTGAGTCGGTCGAGTTGGAATAGGATTAGTCAAAGACAGTCTGATACTTCTCGAGAAATTGGGATCAGCCAATATCCATTGGGTTTGGCCAGAAATCATCTAGGATTTGCTGATTGAATAGGATTTGGGAGGCCTATTAAAGGAAGCATATATTTGTTGATCAAACTGGTTTGTGGTCTCTGATACCCCTGGTGATTCCAATCTTGAATTTGATATTTTTCATGTCAGCATATTTTGTGCTGGATTAAAATATAATTTCTGACATTATTATTATTGGTTTCGGGGATTTTCCTAATTAAGTATTTACTTTGTAGCTTAAAGTGGTAATTATCTTGGTAACAATTAGATGTTGCATTTTTCTAGGGCTTCAAAGGGCTATATTCAGGTTTTTATCCAGCAGTCTTTGGATCTACCATTTCGTGGGGCCTCTACTTCTTCTTGTAAGTAATGTTGGATTTTTTTTTTCCTCTAGTTGATACACCAAATGTGGAAGCAACAAGATATTATACTAAATCTCTTGTAGTTGTTCTAAAGCCCTCATGTAGTTGTTTCCTCAATGTTTCTAAATTTCAAAATGCATAAGTTATTCTCCCAACTACTTTATGTGTTTTACCTTCTTAAATTTGTGTCGCCATAATGTTGTGGGAGCACAATGTTGGCTTATGGTGCACTATGCTTGCCTATGGCCAACATGAGGTCACCATTGAACAAGTGAGGCATTAAATTTCCTTGAAATAGAGTTGAAATGGATTTGGAATTTTGTGCTGCACTATGCTTACTGGAAATCAGTGGCAATACGTGCAAGATGGCAAGTAAATGGCTTTGTCGTAAAAGGCACCCTGCTTCCCCCATCTCATGGTTTCATTTATCATCAGCATCATCAATCCTGATGCATTAGTGGTGATCTGCGAAGATGGAGATTGAGTTAGTATCACAGTCATGAGCATTGAAGACAAAGCTTTATTTTATCATTTTTGTAATATATGTCAAGCTGCGAGTGGTTGGTTCTCAAATCCTTGCCAAGTTCTTTCTCTCTTTCTAATTGAGTCTTAGCATGAGCATTCTTGGCAATATGCTTGAGGGTTAGCAAAACTATGAACCAGGTGTCAGCCATTAGTTCACCTTGAGTACTATCTTTAATTGTGTTGAAACTAGGAATTACTTTTTATATTTTTTTCACTATAGAAGTTGATTAGCATGGACAGATATTTGCATGAGTGTGTGAGATGCATATAAGAAGTGTGCACGGATGATATTCATACATGTGGTTGTTTTTCTAACTGAGCTCGACGGGCCAATCTAGTGTACAAGGTGTTGGGAAATCTAGGGCGACATCACATGTGCAGCGGAAGAATAGAAAACAAAATCATGAAATTTCCTGCAGAAAAAGAAAGTTTCATCGTTGTGCGAAGATTGATGTGCAAGAACCCGTAAAATCGAAAACTACACGTATAAGAAAGATGTGTTACCTAGGGAGATCATATATCTCTGAAAACCTGTAGATCTGTGGGAGAAGATGAAGGAAGTCAACTGTCCTCCTCTTTAGTGGTGATTCACACGGTAAGGGCTGCGAAGACGCTCCTCAAATCGCTGTACAATCTTCCTTTCCATACGCACCATGCGATCAAGAAGGGCTTGGCCCTTTTTGCTATCCACATACAACAAACAGGTGTTGCTGGCTAAGGAGGAGAGGGGGAGAGGAGAATAGGAGGTGGCAGCCAAAAGGGGTCTAGCCTATAGCCCTTTGGTTCCCTCCTATTTATAGAGGTTCCTTGTCAACTTAACCCTAATGGATCCTGCCCTATTGGGTAGTGGATCTCCATCCAACTACCCAAGCCTCTTGAATTAATGGATTTCTACCCAATAATCTCTCATTAACTCTTATTGGATCTTCTCTACAAGATCCAATAATTCAGGGGCATACTGCATATTGGATATCTTATTGAATTACTACGAACGTACTAGGCCATTACGTTGCAATCTCTAGATAATATAGGGGAATCCAATCTATTGGACTTGTTTGTCCTCAATTACTATGTATATATAGTCTGTCATTCATCTAATATCTCAAAATCTATATTCTGGGTATGGTGCTATCAAGCTCATTTGATTTCTACTCGAGTCTTGTTATAATCGGATGCTCCCGGAGAACTTTTTCTCTCTTAATCCGAATGACCTTGGCTAGGGATTTGTCTGAGCAAGAACGCATAAGATATTCCTCTCATGACATCAAGAGTGGATGATCCTATATCGACACTCAATAGCCTTCGTAAGATTAGCTGTCACTCTCGATGACTAGATATGTCAGATCTGGAACTTCTAGGCCTATAAGTCTGGTATGAAAGAGTGGAGTACTCATACAGGACATCATTGGTGTCTCAAGCCTAAGGACCAGATACACCATTAGGATGACGAGATCATTGTCTGACAATGAGGTATCATCAACCATCTAGCATTCCGTGAGTGAATCGATCGGTGAACTTATTCTCCAATGAGCATTTGCACCGTATCCCTAGTGTCCCCACACGAGCAACTATGAGACTAGTCGCTTCTATCATATGGATGGGTATACAGCACACTAGTTTATTCAGTTATCTCAATGTTCCTCTCGAGTAATTTACGATCGGGATTATTTAGGGTTTGTGTTTAATGGTAAATCGGTTTCATTATCGTTATCTCATTACAATCCGATTTCCACTACATAAATCCATGGACATCACAATATATATGTAACGGGTAATATAAAGTAGAAAAAATGTCAAATATATAATAAACAAAAAGAGTGCGTATCATGTCACACGTGTCATCACTTACGTGATTAACTTGCAGGACACTTATGACTAGCACAACGTTGCAAAGGAACAACCTTACCATTTGTACCAAGGCTCATCCTCTTTAATGAAACTTCTTGGTGGTAAAAATTCATGTAGTATAAACATGATGCTTATATCTGCATGTTTCTGTATATATACAAAAATGACCAAAAACCCTGCAGCAAAGTCTTTAGACCATCCATTAGCACTAAAGAAGTTTCAGGTTTCATACTCTACATTCCAAAGTGGGCCTCTGATTTTGCTTGTATGAATGTTTTCTTTCTTTTTACTGTCTCACTCAGCATCTGCAGCTGGCTCCTAATTTATTGCTAAACTTTCCCCTTTCTTTAAACAAGAATTTTTTTAGTTTCCTTATGCAATGAAATTGCTGTTGGTTAGTTCTTGTGAAAACTTTTGCATTTAGTGTTCATGTCATTACAGTAGATGAAACATATATGCTTCTGTTGTCTTGTTCCTCTTTGATGCCTGACTTCATCGATGAATTGATGTAGTTGATTTTTATATTGTTGATTATATGGATCACTTTCTAGGCAAGAAGTTTTTTCTTTTTTTCAGCTATAGCAGAGCAAAACAAAGGTACTTAACAAGGAACAATGAGCAGCTCAGCCCCAGCTATCATCTTCTCTCTGCAGCTGAAGCTGGTGTTTTGGTCAGTACTTTAGCTGTTTTATGATCATCCATCTAGTTTGCATTATCTTGCAACAGTTTTACACACTATCTTCTCACTTGTAAATTCATCAAATAGATACTTTGTCATGTCAGATAAAATATCTCTTTTTTTGTGATTACTACAGCCAATTGATAATGTTGTGGCTCTCTATGTTTCAGAGATTAAATTAATCTTGGATAATGAATCTGGATGTAATCTTGTGTGTTTATTTGCTTTGTATGATCTATCAACACATCATAGATGTTGATTCGACCAAGTCTTTCATATATTCAACCTATATATTAATGTATCTGCCTTAACTTTGTTGCATATCTGGTGATTTCTTAGTAATGCAGAAATAAGTTAATTAACTAGTTTCTTGGTCTTTGTGTTTATCTAAATTTATAATTACAGTTTTTGTATGTTATTTCATTTATACGACAGCCGGTCATCTAGGAACCTCGTGAACTCCCAAACAAAAAAGAGATGTATATAGTTTACTAAATTATAAGATTAATGAGTCTGTTTAAGACAATGACTTGATGTATTATTATGATAACAATAGAGCAATCAACTGCCTCTATTTGTCTTAGAGTTTCTTATGAAGTTATGATAATTGTTAGCATGCTCTTTGTTCAAATAGTTGGTGGACTCCTTTGAGATGTAGAGGTTGCCTCCTCCTGAAAAGGTCAAAGAAATGTCTTCACCCAACTTGGTTCCGCATCTTAGTGACTCCAGCTGATCTACCCATGCATAGTATAGAAGGTGGGATCTGTCTGGTATGGAGTTGATGTGCACAGAAAATATAGTGGGTATACTATCCCATTGTCTCTTCCAATGGAGGGAAAGGGTGCATGCTGGCATGCACAACCACAAACTTGTACTAAGGGTTTCGACAATTGTTGTAAGAACTATATCATGATTATTGTACAATTATATAATGGGTATGCCTTAACCAATAATATGAAGACTGCCTTAAATATTTGTAGATTTCATAAATGATTGACCAATATCATTTGGATCATCCTATTTTGAATGAATTATCTCAATGATAATTGCATCTGAATGATGCATTACAAATCAAAATGCTTTCTAATTTAAGACCATTTTATATCTTCATAATTTAACAATTTGACATATTGTCCTTTTGTTGACATTTTGATCTGTTGTAGAATTAGACACATATTTTACTTGTTGACCAGTCATTATAAAGGCAGCTAGAACAACTGTTCAACAACTTTGCTCAACAATACATTAGGCATTAATTTGGGTGATATGGTAACGGTGCAAGATTTGGAGGTTTGACGTGATTTTTAAAATTCCAATCAGATCCAATAAAGGGCCTTGATTTGATCTTTGATTAAGGAATTAGGACTTGTAATTGCATCAGTAACTCACAATGCTAGCCCAGAGCCGTGATGTGAGATTGGACTTATTTGTCACTTGAGATTGAAATAAGGTCAACATAACCCGAAAAATATGAGTTGCCACCCATGGTAGGCAGGCTGATGGTATTGGCAAAGAAAGGCTGATGGAGTAAGAACAGGGGCATGGTGGTAGTAGCAGACAAAGAAAGCTAAGGGGAAAGGAGATGGGGAGAAAGAGAAAGCTGAGGATCTTAGGTGACAAAAATAGAAGTATAGAACAGCAAATGATAAAAGAGGATTAGGAAATTGATATAGGAAGAGCTAACATTTATAGTTATTCCTCTGTTGCGTATTTGGATTCATATCGGAACATGTTGCTGGACACCTCCGTTTGATCCTAGCGTAATTCATGCTTGAGCTCAAGTTTCACAGCGAAAAGACTACACCAGGGTGCAAATATGCACATCTCAAACCCTTTCTTAAAAGAAAAAGGAAAGGAAGAAAAGAAAACGAAACCCTATACTTGACCTCTATACCTTCAGGTTGTTTTGGTCAAATTGCACCGTTATTGATTTCTATTAGTTTGGGAGTCATTTTGGTTCAAATAAGATGAATAAATGAATATGTAGCTTATCACGCTTGGTGAACTTTAGTTATTCAGAAAAATAATAGCATCAGAAAAATAATAGCATCAGTCCTTGGCATATTTTGGTTGAGGATGTTTCACATTTGGACTAATGGATATCTTCTGTAGGTACTTAAAATATGAGCTAAGAGTCTGTAGACTAATTATCTCCAATTCTTTTCATTTTATCTTTTGCTTTTGGCATAATGACTGGCAGATGTATCTTTGCTGGTGGCGAATGTTATTTCTCAGGCTGCCATGATGGTTGCAGGCGGTGTTGTTATTGTTATTATGTCAGGTGATAATAAATGCTGTTGTAGGCACTTCTTCTGTAACTTTGTGATTGTAGTCAGTGGACCAAGCCAGTTGATTGTTTATTGCCTGAGATTTTCAAACAAGTTCATGTAGGCAACGACATTTGTGTTAGTGAGTTCGTGTAGGCAACATGTGTGTGTTAGTGTATCGTAACCGAAGAGGGATCTATGTATTGTAGCTGAAGAGGGATCTGATACAAATGAGCATAAGATTGGTCTAACAAATTAAGAGTTGATTGTCAAGGCTAAAAGCGGAACTGCTCTACCAGTGTGTTCTCCCTCCCTCGTGAGTTCCTAATCCCTTCGTTTCCTATAAAAAAAGAGGGAAAAAAAGAATGAATGAGAAAAAGAAGTGAAGGGATATCCAATAATGATCCTTGATTGTTTAAGGTTCACAATTGGTTTGGTGATTTCATTTAATTAAACTTGACTATAGTGGTCTAACTATTTTACATGGTTTCATGTCGAATATGTGACAGTTCTGATATTGAAAATAATGAGGATATTACATTTTGATTGCCAATTTAATTGTATGCTGACCAACACTTATTTTATTTGATGATGCAAACTCTCTGACCAGGTATCCTTGTTTACCAATCCTATTTGGCTTGTAAAAACACGAATGCAGCTCCAAACACCTCACCAAGATTATCGGCCATATTCTGGACTGTATGGTATGTTTTTTTATCAATTTTATTTCCACGAAGTCCAGGGATTTGAGAATTGCTAGATTAATGCATACCACTTGAGCAACATACCTGGTATAAATAATTAAATAATATCTCATAAATTCCTCTTATTGCTTCATTGTTTGATATTCTTCCTTTTAGCAAGTCATTATTGAGTATATAGAAATTACTTAAACATCTGTATACTTGTTATGTAAGGTCAGATGCTTTGAGGACCATTTTAAAAGAGGAAGGATGGAAGGGACTTTATAGAGGGATTGGACCGAGTCTTCTGCTTGTATGTAATTTGCTATTTGTTGATTCTAAATGTAAACTATTCCAGTTTTGCAATTTACAGTCTTCTATATCTTTTACTGTGCTTGTTTGCTCACGACATATCTTGTTTGCTTGATGTCGTGCTATCTGTGTTTCTTTTTCTGATTTAGTGGATATGTTGCCATGCATTCCCTAATCTTTTAACATGAACTGTTAGTTCTTTCTCAGCTGTGGCACCAAGAAGTGAATGAGATCTAAATGTTCCTGCCGTCTTTTTAGTAATGTCTGCCTGATATTAGTCCTTACTTTATGGTTTTAAATTGCACCCATAGGGATAATAATTTCTTGGATTATATGTTTCTTTGGTTAATAGCTAATACTTGTAGGTTATTCTGTTATTTATCTTATTCTGATACTCAATTCGCTAACCTTTTAGATCGTGAAAACCATCACTCGAGACTTATTAGAATCCACCTTTGATTTAGAAGACTATGAACTCATGCTAGACCACTCATTTATAAATGTCTGATGTGTGTTTGTGGATTGAAGAATCAGGTTCAAGAATTGCCATGGCATGTACCATGTACATTGTTGCTTTTTAGCGCTGTTTTCTTTTATTTATCTCTTCTCTAAAATATATCAATAGATATGGCTCCTATCACATTCTATACTCATAATATGTGAAATGCATAATTATCATTTGGCTACTACACTAGTTTCAGGCATCATATGATGGAGGAAAGGCTAGTTATCATGTGTCTGGACATAATGGGATTTCAGTGCATATTAGGTGAAAGGAAGTTTATGATACTATGTTTTAGTCAAGGATTAGGTTTTCTGTCATGCCAACCATATGGGCAACACATATTACTCTTCTAGAGAAACAAAAGTAAAACCGCTACATATAGCCCCTACTTATTAAATTTGTATATCTTTAACCAACTTGTGATGCATTGGTTTTGACAATTTGAATTCCAATTATGTAACATAAAAATTAGGCTTGCTTATATATGTCTGATAAAGGAGGCATCTAAGAACAGAAGGTTCTTGTTTGCCAGAAGGCTAGTGGTTTGCATGCCAGAATGTTAGGAATTTTTTGTTGGATTTCTCACTTTATTTGGCTCATTCAATTTTATTGACTTCTCACTTAATGGTTAATATCTGCAGTTTTGCATTCATCTTTTGGCCTTATATTCCTGTTAGCATTTGTCGTCGACTACTTTGTGACGAATTATTCCTTTAATCTCTCTACCTATATTTTGTAGTATTAGTTGTTGCTGTCGCTATCATCGGCTACTTATGATGAACTGTTCTTTTAATTTCTCTACCTATATTTTGTAGTATTAGTGGAAATTTTGATGCTTGTTTATCCTCTGTTAGGTTACTCATGGTGCAATCCAATTTACTGCTTATGAGGAGCTCCGTAAACTTGCTACTTACATGAAGGGCAAAGGTGGAAAGGCAAAAATTACTGAAGGTGATAACCTACTGGTAATATTCTCACTAATGTGTTTTAGGAAGTAGACACTATAGTTTGAATATGTACAAATGACAACCTCAGATGGATTGTGTATCTTTTGTATATTGTGTTTATGCTTGAAAATTCACTATTTCAAAGGTTAACTTTCAAATTTCTCCTTTTAATCGGATAAAATGGTCATAAGCTTAACAAGTGATTGATAATTGGGAAGATATTGCATATATATCTTTTGCAAAGGTAAGTGGCATAGATGGGATTTGACCTAGGACCTTGCTATCGACGATCAAGGTTTTTGTTATCTGACATCTTAAAATCTTTGATGCTAGATATTATATATATTACTTATAAATTCTTTATATTTTATAAAGAGAAGGTGTTTATGACGTCTTTTAGCTAGTCAAGGTTTTTATCAATTGAAGTATCTGACATCTTAAAAAAAATGATTCTAGATATTGTATATATTGCTTATATATTCTTTATACTTTATAAAGAGAAGATGTTTACGAATTATTTTTGCTAAATTAAAAAAAAATGATCTGTCAGATAAACTAAACATCAGTTCCGTCTTAGCTGAATTTTTTCGCTTCAGAACCCCTAACCTGGACAGAAATTTATGTTTTACCATATCAATTTTGACACTTTGCAAAACAGAAATTGCAAAATTTTGACGATATGTTTTTTTGTCAGTTGAATAAAATCTTCTAGCATCAGATTCAACTAATTCTTTTTGTAGTTCCATTATGTGTAAATAGCATCCTTTTTCCGATATGTATGGATGTAGATATCTGCATCACCTAAAAATGTTCTCTTTGGTAGCCAGCAATGGAAGGTACCATCATAACTTGTGTGATTGCCATCTTTTATCAAATCGTTGAATACTTATTGACCGTCAGAAGAGACAAATGAATGTCTCAATATAAAATTGAACTCATCATGTCTCCTTTCAAGTCTTTAAAGTTCATCACATAACATTAAATTGTCATGATAGTTTCTCTTTTCCCAGAGTCTGCCATCTATTCATTTTTTACCTTTAGTTTTCAGTTTTTTTATTCTCTAATTTCAGTGCCTCTATATTAATATTTGCTCGACAAGAATGAGATCGAAGTGGATAAAAAGAGGGAGCTGCTAGATGAAATATATATTAATCTGTGGAAATCTACCAACTGATAACATTTAAATTAATGTTGCAATCATCTGATCCGATATGCCAATTCGAGTTTTATATATATGTATATATGTATATATATGTATATATGTATACATGTATATATACATATATGTATATATGTATACATGTATATATATATGTATATATATGTATACATGTATATATGTATATATATACATATATACATATATACATATACATGTATATATATATATATATATATATATATATATATATACATGTATACATGTATGCATATAGATATATAAATGTATATACATATGCATATGTATACATGTATATATATATATGTAAATATATATATATATATACATGTATACAAATATATATACATGTATACAAATATATATATACATATATATATATATATACATAAACACACACACTATATATATATATATATAGCTGAATTTTTGCACTTCTGAACCCCTAACCCGGACAGCAATTTATGTTTTACCATATCAATTTTGACACTTTGCAATACAGAAATTGCAAAATCTTATTGTGGTCATTTTTTGATGATGTCAAGGATGGATCCAAAACTTTAAGAAAATCTCAAGGTTGCTGATGTGTTCAATTAGAAAATGTGGGATTTTTTATTCCATTCATTCTTTTTGCAAATCGGAGTCCATAAAACTAGAAAGGGAAAGGAGAAGATGCGTTGAGCATAAAGTGTATTTGCCTGACTACAAATCTTTTATGTAATTCTAATATAACATTAATGGTTTAACTCGGTTAATATTTCTTACTCTTGGACAGTTTAGAATTTTGTTTATGATGTGGTTTATTGTTTTCTTGTTCACTAGAACTCATTTGATTATGCTGCTCTTGGAGCTTCCTCAAAATCGTTTGCCATTCTATTCACATATCCATATCAGGCAAGCTGGTCAAGAACAGTTCTTTTCTGTTTTCTACTATATTCATTTTTAATGCCTAATGCATATTGGTGTTTTTGATAGGTTGTTCGATCACGCTTACAGGTACTTTCTGTGTTATTCTTCTGTTAATATAAATAGACTTGTCAACTTTTCTGTCTGACAATTAATCATCTTGGTTCTTGCACCAAGTTTTAATTTTCTTAATCCAAGAGAAGTTTCCTAGTCTTAACTGATACTGTTGGGCTACACTGCAGCAAAGACCTAATATTGATGGAATCCCCAAATATTTGGATAGTTGGCACGTGGTGAAAGATACTGCAAGGTGAATAATATTGTCATATCATTATTATTTTTGCAATATTTGGTGAATTGCATACTAGTAGATAACAATGAGCTCAGTTTATGAATCTTTAAAGTTGCAGTCTGATTGTCTGTGTCTTCATGAATATTATTACTGCAAAAGGGATCAGCATGCATATTTAATAAAAGGTATTGGCATCTTGGCCTCTGACATGATGCTAGAATCTCATGACTGCATCTGTCACTATTCTCAAAGAAGATAAAAAGGGTAGCTGAGTGCACTAGGCTCCTGTCAATGGAATGTTTGGGATGGTTCAAAATAAGAAACTTATCGTGCAATATTTATGTATTTTGGCCATTTCTTTTTGGCTATTTTAGAGTCTCTAGGATCTTATTTATAGTTGAATTTGTGTCCAAAAGTCTCAACATGAGTATAATATGTGTTATGCTAGACTGCTAGTTTTTTATTTTACTAGAACTAGTATTTTAAGTGTTTGAATTGTCTTTTCTATTTATATTTGAATAGAAACCTATACTTGTTGCTTAGTCAAGTTCTGTGGACGGTATTCCATTTTTTTCC